>NC_068417.1:30279357-30476857 GCF_023724105.1 Carassius gibelio
TCCAGCCCAAAACCTCTATACCTCGGGCCGCCCAGTACTGCACATAGTCCCTGGGGGGAAAACAGTGAACGTTTAAACATGCAAGACACACTCCTACACTGGAGAGGAGTCGATCAGCTTTGAATGTTCTTAGACTGATACACTTGCTCTTGACTTTTTCTTTTTCTCTCAAAAAAACGACAATGTGTATTTATTGTATAGAGTGCTGCAGGAATGAGTTGTAAACCCAGAAACAGCTTAGCATTTTACAACTTCCCGTTCCACTGTCCTGAAGTCAATGTTTTCGTTTTTTACTGAATGCCTGAAGTAAGGTTTGTGGTGAACACAAGCTCTATTTATTTAATCATTTGTTTTTTATAGATAGGACAGCAGATAGAGACAACAGGAAAGCACTGTGAGGAGAGAGGGAGCGGGATTCAAACTCTTACTCAAATGTTAGTCTTTTCTTTAAAAAGGCAATTGTGAACAATGGCTAACTCAAACATGGTGAAGTCATGTGACCATGGTGTAGTTAGATTGTAGCGTGCATCCAGCATTTTACTTCTGGCAGATATAATTAACTTTCACAAGTAAGAAGAGCTGTTTTGTTTTGTAAAGATTAACATTTATTATGAACGAAACATGCAAGTATCATCAACTTTTGTTGGCCACTGAGCATATTTTCTGCGGTAATCCAAAAAGCCAATGGAAAAATGCCAATGCCAATGGTTTTTTGTTAAGGGAACCAGGTGAAAATTTGACCGCACCAGTAAGATACTAATACTAGGAAAAATTAAATTAGAATGTTTACAGAATCAAAAAGTGACTGGTACTTGTAAACTTGCCAAGACATTATGTGTGTCCCAATTTGTGCACTTAAGCACTATTCTTTGCCATTTTAGGCCCTGCTTACACTAGTGCATTTTAGTTTTAAAATGGTGTTTTAAAATGAAAATGATCCTCTTCTTCACTGCCCTTAGCAGGTTTAGTCAAATGATAGATAGATAGATACCGGCTTGACCCGCCTCCAGAGTCTTCTGATTGGTCCACTGTTCCTGAACTGACACTGATAAGCGGCACTAAATGTAAAAGTTACATTTGTCTTTAAGTCTAGTGAGTATTTACATAGAAAAACAATGTAAAAGTATCGCACTGGAAAGGAAAAACGCGTTCTGTGTGCGCGGGCTCTTAGGGTGGTGTAGCGCAGGTCAAGGATAATAGTCAGTGCTTAAACACAACCACACAGTGTCACTTTTAATACAACTCCCATTTGAGCGGTTACTGACAGACATGCAGAATTTATTTTAGGACCTGTGGTAGGTGTGTTAAACACCTTACAGTCATGTAAAGCACATAATGAGAATCTAAAAGCAGCACTAATGACATGGTGACTCACGGCGAGACGAAGTTCTTCTGCACCAGGAAGGCGGAGACTCCACACAGGTTCCACAGCAGGTGATGATGGGCCCAGTCCAGGAGCACGTCCAGCACCTGCATCCAGTGGTGCTTCCACGCAGACGAGAACCGCGGCGTCCCGTCGCCAAACCGGCTCAGACTCCACGGCCGATGGGTCAGTGCGGTCACCACATTAGGATCCGCCTGCCGCATCTGGAACAGAGCAGCCAATACACCTTTATATCAGAAGAGAGGAGGAAATGCAGATCCCATCGAGTGCAGTCGGGCTGGATTGTGTTACCCTATAGATGACTTTGGGCTCAAATGAGCAGACGATGCTTGTGTTGTAGAGCACCGGATACTTCTGGAATAATTCTTTCAGTGCCGCAGCTGCCTGTGGACAACAGATACATGAAATCATTGCTATTTTAGTCTCCTAATGCAAGAAGCACACAGTGGTGGCCAAAATTATTAAAACACTAGTATTTCCACCAGCTAAAAATGGGTTTAAGTCAGTTTTTGCTGTAGTGTGTCAGTAGGAAATATCGGTTTACATTTCCACACATCCATTTTGCCATTAATTGTAATAATCCAGTGAGATTTTTGTTTGCACTACAGCCAGTGCTCCACATAGAAACACCCAAAAAACCAATGGACAAGAAATAATGCCACCAATAATGGACAGTTGCCAGTACCTCATCTGGATGGCCTTTGACGTCAAAGTAGACGGTCAGCTGGCGCTTGATGCATTCCTCTACAGCCTCCTGCAGCGTTGGCACCCTCTCACCTCGGAAACGCTCACTGCTCGCAAACCATCAGAAACATACCACCTGCTGTCTTTAACTCAGTCTTGCTTAATTAAACCCTATGTATGAAACAATGCTGACTGTCTTCCCGTCTAACCTGAGTCTGTGTTTGGCCGCTGCGTCCAGTTTGCGCAATTCAGAGAAGAGCAGCTTGTTCAGTGGCCCCGATCCGTTCGTGGTTCGGTCCACGGTGTCATCGTGCATCAGTATGGGAACCCCATCAGCCGTGAACTCCAGGTCCAGCTCCACACCCATGGCTCCATTCTCACTCGCCTTTCATTGAGAAATGAGAGTCATCGTAAGAGGAAGAAACCAGTGCTTGGGGTGAGATATAATACCACACAACCTGAGTTAATGCAATGCTTTCACACTGTGCCAAAGGTACAAGAAATACAAGAAATTAGCTTTTGAGGTTAAAGAACGTGCTGGCGATTTAAAAAACGAAAGAAGACATTTTTTTCCAGTGTGCAGTTAAAGAATATTAAGTACTTAAATGTTAGCCCTTCCAATCACTTGCAAACAGACAACTTAAAGTTATCAAGTTATCTTGGATAAAGGGCCGTTCACACAGAATGCATTTTTAAAATGAGAGAGAAGTTAGGAATGGCAAAAAAAAAAAAAAATACATACATGCATCTATATATATATATATATGCCTTTTTAGCATCTCAGTTCAGCTCACAGAAATACAATAAAACACAAAAAACAATAAGCTTACATTTCTGAATTTGAGTTGCTAAATCAATACTGCCACAAGTAGAAGAAAACCCAGAACATATTTGAGCACTAAATCATGGAAGAGAAGGCCGCATGGTGAACCTCACCGCGCGTATAGCAGCGATGGTGTTCTCGGGGGCGTCGTGTCCTCCGCCGCGGTGCGCCACCGCTGACGCGCCGGATGCGGGCCGGAGAACCTGTCTGGCCCGGCTGGGGGGGACCTGTGGGAACCGGAACAACACCAGAAAGAGGTAGAGAGAGGCCGTGAGCACCGTGGGCCAGACGGCGCTCCTGGTTCCCAGCAGAACCACGACGAAGACAACCGAGAACAGCGCGAGCTCATCTCCCAGCTGAAGCATGACGAGACCGCGAGCCTAGCTACGAACGCACGAGCGCTATCACCGCCAATAATCGACCTGTGATCAATAAACACGAAGCATCAATATAAGATACGAGCGTCGCTGCTCTCGGATGATATCCGCATCGCGAGCGTCTAGTCATCCAGATGTTGACACTAGTTCAGTCTGGAGCCATTCATTGCTGCACATCTGTGTATCAAACCTGCTTGCGTCACTGGGCTGTTGTCATTGTTATGACATCACGGATGTATTTCGAAACTGCTCGCGTGACCAGTTTGACCTCAGCACAATACACAGCATTAACAGATAGTAAATGTATTTACAGTGCATGTCAATAACCATTCACGCCGCTTGACGAAAAAAAGAGCGCAAGATCTCTACAATTAAATAATTGACGCAATGCCAGTTGGTGGAAACTTCCTACTGTAGAAAATAACAACTTGACTATGACATAAAAGTTCAATGCGTTCAAAAAAGAAAGTTTGGTTAGGCCTATTATAAGTAAATTTCACGTTTTAATTATATTATTATTATTAGAATGTAAAACATGTACAATTGAGTAAGTTTATATTAAATTATTTCATTGCGATACCAACTCAGAGACTTTTATTTTGAACTTTTTATTTCTAAGCACTGAACTTGTGTGGAGATGTAAGTGCATTAAAAATGAATATATTGCTATATTTTAATACATTTAACAAGGATTGTTTGACTTAAATCCCCGTGTAAAGGATGATAATAAATAAATAAAAAGACAACTAAAATATAATATAGTTATATTAATTTAATTCAACAATTAAAAACAGTTTTACATTTCAAAAGTATATAAATTATTTACTTAAAGTTATTTAATTGCGATAACGACCTTTATTTTGAAGTTCCGCTGACTGTCTTGTCTTTTAGTCTCCCGCTTCACAGAAGCACCGGGCAATGCACTGATCCTTGTGTGGAGATGTAAGTGCTTTCAAAGCTGCATAAAAATTGTTGACACTACTACATTTTATTGAATTGTTTTGCTGTCATTTGTGTATCGTTATCAAATATGTAGAAGCCTGAAACTCTTCAGCAATTATCCTTAATCTGAGTTCACATAAGGATTGCCCTTGACAGCCAGTATCTTACTCTAATTATACCCACATGATAAACGTGGTTAATGTATTTATTTTTGAGCAAGCATGCTGTATTATCTAGTCAATTTTAAGCGTTTGTCTTTTTTATAACTATTGTTACTAGTGACGGGAAAATGAACCTTTTCGAAGCTTCGAATCAATTGAATCAAATGCTTCGCAAAATGATTCACTCTTTGGAATCGCTTGACAAATACTGGTAAAACAAATGTGAAAAAGACAGTAAAAAATTTTAAGTATAAATTTATAGTATAATACAACAAATTATATAATAAATAAATAAAAACACAATTTAATATGAATTGTCTGTATAACTATGGGTTATTTATTTTGTTTGTTTTATGGAAAGCTTGTAATGAGGCCAGTAAGACACTAGTATTGACTAAGTTACTCATCCTTTTAGGCCTGGTTTGACACACAGGGCTTAGATTAAACCATGATTAGGCAATAGTTCAATTAGAAAATGATTTAAGTAGTTTTTATAAACATGTCTTAGAAAGAAAAAAAAACAATATTGGATTGCATATTGAGACAAAACAAAGACACTGACATATTATAAGATCTGTTAGTATACGTTTCTTTCAGTTGAAACATCTCAGACATTTACTTTATGCTTTACATTTTAGTCTGGGATTAGGCCTAAGCATGGTTTGTGTGTTAGTTACAGAAATGCCACATTAAAAATGTGTATAAATCGATGAAAATGCTCTGAGATAGTCGCTGGTGCAATGGTTCACCGCTGGGAGCTGCTCTCAATGAACTCGCATGATTCTCGGGCTCACAAAAATCACCCTTCTACGCCAAACCATAAAAATTTAGCCTCGTTTACTGAAATCCACGTAACTTCGGTACTTCGATACACACTCCGAACCAACGTTTAGAAACCAACGATCCACAAAAGTTTCGAAGCGTCACGAAGCAGTGCTTCACAAGCGCCCATCACTAACTGCTGCCATGTTTACTGTCTCCTCAGATGATGTCCACACGGTTAATCCACGTTTCCCGTCTTCCTCTCTATGGGTGTCATCGTGCGGGACAGTATGTGGGTCGACGGATGCCCATCAAAGTCACACACACCGTACAGATCCAACCCGCGTCCTTCTCCTCTGACCTCGTCTCAAGGAAATACAGTCCAATTTACACTTTTCCGGCTATCAAAGGCCTGCGGGCGCTCTCTAGACTCAAGCTGATGCAGACGGGCATCACTGTGGTCTTACTGCCGGCGGTGTACTACCTCTATCTGCAGGGACAGGCGTCAGGACTGCTGTTGGGTTACTCCACAGGCATCGCCGGGTTCGCCGGCGTCATGCTGTACTCCATAAGCCACTACGTCAGACGAGTGGTGGGCATGATGTATCTGGACTCAACGCAGACCGTCTTAAAGGTGTCGCACCTGACCTTCTGGGGTCACAGACGGGACATGTACGTGCCCGTGTCAGATATCATAACTCTGGGAGAGTCTGGGGACGCCAAAGGAGAGCCCATCCTGCGTTTGAAGCGCTACAGTTGTTCTGATACCATGTACTTCTCCACCAGACTGGGACGAGTGGTGGACAGAAGGGCTTTTGAGAAGGTTTTTGGGAGTTTGTCATGAATTTACTTCCTCTTGTTGTTGCTTTTTCTCATGTCATGGACCGTTAGATACTGTCTTGTAATTTAAGTGACGAATAAAGATGTTATGTTAAAATTTGGGAAAGTCTGACAGTATTCAGTGTTGAGCGCTGTAGTAAAACTACATAACTTCTAATACAACTGAAGTAATTGAAATAGACTACATCTTTAAATCTGGTAACTAGTCATCTATAAACTTGTAACCTATTACATTTCAAAAGTAACCTTCCCAAAACTGAATGACAATCTTCACAAATGAACACAGTTGATTACTATACCATGGTTGCTCTACAAGTATAGCAAATATACAAGTTTGAAATTGTGTATTTTTTGCAACTTTACACAATGGGGCTGTGAAAGTGGACAAGTGAATAAATGAGTGGTCTTGTTTGGCATCATGCATCTCTTTTGTGTAGTCAAAACAACGTTTTAAATGCTAAAACGGCTTGCGATACGATACCACTAGACCCCAGAGAAAAGACCTCTCAAGCTATGACCCGTCCATAACCTGTAAGATTAATTTCTATTTTCTAACATTTACTCACTGCTCGTGAAGGAAGGGCTGGGTCTCGGTCTGTCCTGTTTTCAGTTAATGAACGGAACAGTACACATCCCATCCAATAAATCACAATTAGCTTTGTGCTTTATTACGTTTGATATAAATCAAAGTCTTCAAATTAGTATACGGGCGATAAATGCTGTTTAATGTGAAGCGACAGATCGCTGTAATTCAGTTCAAAGAAAGAAGCAGAGGCTTTAAGCGAACATGAATTGATTATATCCTCCGTCTTAATACCAGTTTAACCTTGAAACATACATCCATAAACATTGCAAATAGCCCACCTTGTTGGCAGAGGTTAATTAGAGTAACTCCGCCCACCAACATATGATTGGGCGAACCAACACTACAGAAGACGATCAATAAACAGCAGCTCCAGTGACGTAGATGGTGAAATGCAAGCTATAGTCTTTTTGATTCAATCGACCAGACACTCCATACGTTATTATTGCATACTGTTTTATAATTACTAAAGTGCTAAGGAGGAGATAATTGCCACTACTTGCAATAAGTGGTATAAATAGCAGAAAATCCCGGCATTTTTTTTTACATGTGGAATCTATAGCTAGCACCTAGTTTAGCACCTATAGATTACATCTAGTGCAAATAACATCGCTATTTGCACTTAGTCTAAACAGCATCTATCGCTAAGAAAATGTTATTTTTACTTCTCCAATTGTTATTTACACTTAGAGCAAATGGCTGCTGCCTTTAAAAAACAAACGGGACAATCTGGCATGTACTGCACCTGATATATCCAAGATAATCTGTCAAATCGACACTCGTGAATGAGAATCAAATTGTGAAATTTGTGCTCTAAGTGTAATGCTCATTTCGTAGCACTAGTAGTGTGGTCAACTTTGCAATTCCTGTGTTTGTTTCAGCACTTCTCCGTGACATATTATCTCAACAAGAAATTCTCATGGAGCAGCAGAAGAAGATTATGAGGATGGTGCAAGATCTCGAAGCAAACAGGGTTTCTGAGGTCACAGAGACTAACCATGTAAGTCCAAAACAATGTCCAGTTGAAGATTTGAGGTCATTCACTTCCCTTCGATCCAGTCCGGAAACGAGAGTAAAAGTGATAGGTAGCTTTATTAGTTTCTCATTGTTGCCTACGGTTATCTTACAAGTTTTATTGTAGTGACTGCTATACATAAATGGTGTGTGTTTAATTTAAAACAAAAACGGTTGAAAAAAAACAACAACCCCTATTTGAATTTTAATCTAATTTGGTAAGTCTAATATCAGTGTTATTCAGCACTAGATTTAGCCAATTCAATCTGTTTATATCAGTGATCAACGAACTGCACAGTGACTGCTTGTCGCTTTCAGAGTCAATTCTATTAAAATCTATTAATTCTGTTAAACAGGAAACATACAGTGAGAACGGAGAAGATGAAATGCAAGGTTAAAGAATCCTGTCCGGTACAAATAGGAAATAAACGGGCACCAAAAATGGACAAACCCTGTGGACGTACCTGTGGAAAGAAATGTACGAAGAAGATCCCGTGTGTTAGAAGAAAATAAATATTTGACGCCTATAAGGACATGTCACATAGCGATATAGCATAGCTTTTGGTATTTCACTCGGTTACCCAATCACTGAAAACGCGTCTCACGATGGGACGTCCAAGCAGACGCAACAGGACTTTTCATTATTGCCTAAATAACAGCTTTGGGCAACCTCAAGAAGTTTGCAAAACCTTCTACTTAACCACACTGGAAGACCACCTGAAAAACGAAACCTATAGGAAAGCCATAAAAGACATGAACATAGGTTTCAGTAAACTTGAGTGAGGAAGAGTGTTTTCAGTTGGTCATAAAGCCACACTCTGTGTACTTGACATTACTTTCATGGTTTAGGAATAAGTTATAGAATGACTTGCAGTTACTTTAATGTGTAGCAGATAAATATTTGAATATTTTAGTTAAAGACAAACACTCCCTTCTTTGCTCTGCTTTTTGTGCTTTGGTGAAATCTGAAGAAACGGCACTCTTTGTGTATTTGTGACATTGTGTATTACAATGTGCAACTGCAATCACAAATGGTCAAAGAAACAGTTCTTGCATTAATAGTTTAATTCTAAGCAGCTCCAGTGTCTTCTAGCATGCCCTTAATAGTGTGCTTGCACTCTTGACTGAGAATGGAAACGGGATAAAGAATGTCATATCTCCTTTAAAAGCAATGTATTTAATACAGATTTGGGGCATGGATCGGCAGCAATATTTTCACGAGGTGGCCTAGTGAGTGAAAGAGCTCCACTTTGAAGCCCAGCTGTTGCTATTTTCATTTCTGATTGGCTGACTCGGGTAAAGGTGATCACATGAGGTACCAAGCAGCCAATCCAGCGGCAGCAGCGACACACATGGCCAGAATCACCTGTACTGTGGACGGGCCAAGCAGCATCTTGGCAAAATTACATGCATGGGTCGTGCTTCCACTCACCGCTAGACAGAAAATGAGGGAAGCAGTTGAGTTAAAACAACAAAACTTCTTAAATTTACATCATATAAAACTACATTAATAAATATAGTTTCGCTAACAACTCACCCATCTTGGCTGCATAGTAGGGGCATTTACTGATGTCTCCACCCATATCCCCATGTGCATGGAAGCCAATGTCCTGCACTTCCTCTTTTATATCCTTCCCAATCTCCTGCAGCTCTGTGAATACCTAATGAAGGTCAAAATGAGGATTTGCTGAAAAATGACTCGCCCTCAGGCCATCTTAGATGTAGAGGAGTGTTTTTCTTCATTAGAACAGATTTGGAGATATTTAGCATTAATTTTGCATCAGTTGCTCACCAATGGATCCTCTGCAGTGAATGGGTGCCGTCAGAATGAGAGTCATTTATCAGCTGTTTAGAGCCTCATTCTGATGGCACCCATCCACTCCTGAGGATCCAGTGGTGAGCAAGTGATGTATTTCTCCAAATCTGTTTGGATTACGAGACAAACTCATCTGCATCTTGGATGGCTTGATGGTTAGTACATTTTGCATTAACAAGTTCCCTTAAAAAGATCTGGATTAAAAGAGGAAGCCATATTTGATCATTCTCTTACATCCAAATTATATTTAAATGCCAGGTTGGCTTCGTCTAGCAGCTTCTTCTTGGTCTCGGCATCCACCTCCAGCTCATTCATGCGACTGCGGTACAGTCTCTTGAAGGCCGTGGGGCTGTGGATGCCTTCAAAATGGTAGAATTTCACTCCTTCACCAGTGGGGGGCAGTTTTAGAGCCCGCTGAGCCACTTTCTTCAGAATCTGCCCTCCTGACAGGTCACCCATGTAGCGGGTCCAAGCATGTGCAACCAAAAGAGCGGGATCGTCACGTCCCACCTCATGAATGCGCTCCACATAGGGCCGTGTGGCTGCCGAGCAGGAGATCTTGCTCTCCCAGTCTTCACCGTAGAGATACTCCAGGTCTTTGGCCAAGGCATCTCGCCGGTGAAGCTCAGAGGGGAAATACAGCGGGGCGAACATAGGGTGCTCCTTGTTCTTCTCGATCTCTTCCTCAATGGCAGAATAAACATAGTACAGGGCAGCTGTGCCGAGCTGGGGGACGAAATAGCAACAGAATGGAGGTCAAAACAAGACTGGCTCTTTCACCAAACTCTACGAAAGTCAATGAACGCCAGATTCACCTTAAAAAGTTCTCGTTTGATTCGGCCCCTCAGGAAGTCCTTGACAAAAGGCGAGTTCTCTGCTCTGTCGTGAGACTCCTTGGTTCCAGCCGTTAACACCTCCGACAGGTCATCAGGACTGAAAGAGAGATAGAGAGAGATGAAGATGAAAAGTATTTATTAATAGATTAAATTAATAGCTAAAGCTTTATTAATGCCATTGTTGAAATACAAGTCATTTTGTGTATGATGCCATGTTATTCCCCCTTTGTAACAATTTACAAAGTCAACTGGCGTATGATGCCTATTATTATTATTATTATTATTATTATCTGTTCAGAAGTGTTATGGTGCAGTCCAGCCTTAAATAGTACTAGTATTTCAATTTGAACAGATTGCAGTCTTCATCCCATGCGAGTAAACACATACTTTCTTTTTTAGTTAAAGTGCTATTCATTTCTTTAGGTGTAAAACTTTTGAATTTGGATAAACTTGATGCACCCTTAAAACAAGTGCATCTTGAAACTGTAAACATACTGACAAGCCTGTCAAGTCAGGACAATGCCCATGTGGATGCATTCTTAACAGCTTCTTAATAAACATACCTTTTTTTATTATTAGTAATAACACTGAAAGGTACCTGAGCGTATCATCGTCACTGTCAGTAATGATGTTTTCTCCTCCGTTGGACACTGAATCTGCAGCCATCATGAACTGTTTGTGTTTATGTCTGGTTCTCCTCTGCTTGATAAATAAAGGCAAGTCTTGAAGATGACATGTCTACAACCAACCAAGGCCAAATATATTTAGCCACTGTTCTGTCAATAGTGCTAAAGAATAATCATGTCATGTCATGCCTGGTGTTAATCTTAATTGCGCAGCTCGTGTCCATTGTGACATTGGTCACGAGCGGCCAACAACAACAACAACACTCGTGACATTGACTTTTTATGACAGTCAAGTTTATGTAGCTGATTATATTAATTTGTACACTGTACGTACCGATAGGATTTCGCTTTGCTCAATCATTTAAAACAGGAGCGCGTTTATACTGTACTTTACCTGCTCTGCGATGTTTACGGTGTGCAGTCTGCTGCAGCTCACATCACGTTGTGTAAATGTTTACAGAACTAGGCCCGCCTCCAAACAGGAAGTAGAATGACGCGCTGTATGTCACGTATCATGTAAGTCCATTCATTCATAGGAATGGGTGAACGATTAAGCGATTGCGAACACAGCATTAAACCTCATGTATACCCATTAATCATGTGTATACATCTCTCTCTTTCTCTCTCTCTCTCTCTCTCTCTCTTTTAAAATAAATTTGTTACTGTTTAATTGAAAGCTGGTGTGACAACTAGATCTGTGAAGTGTTACGTCTTTCCTCTGTAGCTCAAACGGTATGCTTTTAAATAAACGTGTCTGCTAAATAAATAAAAGATGAAATAAATTACGAATAGTTGTAATATAATATAATATAATATAATATAATATAATATAATATAATATAATATAATATAATATAATATAATATAATATAATATAATAGCCTAAGTGTTTAATTTTAGGTGCGTTTCACTTTTCACCAATAGATGTCAGTAAAAACTAGATAATATCTCAAATCGAGCAGCGGGCGCTAAAAACGAGTAAAATAAATAAATAAATAAATCACCTGTACGTAGATATGCAGCAGATTTAGTTCATAGAGGACTTTTGGTGGGCCTTTTTTTTTTTTTTGTCGTCCAGAACACTTTAACAAAACGCGTCAGAAACCCTTAACATCAGTTGAAGAGTGTTTGGGTAAAGTCCTCCTCAGTCCACCTCGTGACGGTGAGTTTTGCACTGGCAAGCAACACTGCCATTTTCTTAAAAAAAACAAAACAAAACAAAAAAAACGTAAAAATCGATTCCATTTTATTTTGGCTGAGGCGAAAATGCAACTTTTGACCACAAATCTTTAATAAACCCGTATCTGCTGTTAAAAACTGATCAGAACGCAAAAAAGCCCACAGCTTATAAGATCTTAATGGTTCTCGTGTTAACCCCAATATATTTTTTACCATGAAAAAGTTTCCTCTCGTGCATAACATTGAATGGGATGTAGGAAGCACATATGCCAGACACATTTATCATCTTTTATCAGCATATAAGCCTACTACATAATCAGGAAGTCATATTTTCCCCAAGCGTATAGTGATCTGTAGTACTTCCCTCTATTTATGTCAATGTGTTCTTAGTAATATGGGAGCAGCCTGCCATGTGTTTGATTGAGCATGTGTGACCTGCACATAAGGATACAATACCATTATGATACACCTAAGATCGGACCACCAGACAAGCCGCTCCACTTAAACAAAGGAACAAAGATGTTTTCCCTCTACAAAACGTCCGAGTATTGAAAAGACCTTTGGCACCTTCATAGCTCTTTTATGTCTTGAAGTGCTCCCGAAGCCCAATTTGACTTTTGTGCTGCCCGTGATGACCGCCCACCTCTGTGTTTATTAGGGAAGAGCTTCCTGAGATCAACAATATTGCTTTGGCCTTGACTTCATCGCTGTGCTATTTCATATTCAATGCGAGTTCCTTTGTTTATGTGCATATTTGGGACTCCAGAGTGATTATCACCGCGGGCTCAATTCCGGTACACGTATCACAGGAGTATACTTTCGGTCGATAATAGTGCCGGTGTCATCATTCTGATCAATTGTTAGTCCACCGTTGAGTCGTCGAGGCTCAAATTTGTCATCCAGATATTTCGCCCTCGCATTGTTTTTTTAGCCTGAATATTTCTGGCAGTGCCATTTTGAGTCCGGTTTTATGAAAAGAGAACCTTCCTGTCTGTTAGGATTTCCCCTTGTTTTCTCCAATGAACAGTTTAAGTCAAATAATCAACAAGGGTGTGACAAAGCTGTGGAGCATTTACTTTCGGCAAAACAGGCTGAACCTATTACAAGAGCTGATTTTGTTGAAAAAGAAGCCGTTTTAGGTGATTTAAGCAGATTTGGATGATGGTCAAGCTGATGTTCATCTGATTTTGATTTGCATTTGTATTATGTGGTTCTAGTGAGCCAACTCCAGTTTTTTCCTCCCATGTGGCGCAGATCAGATATGACCCACAAACGTGTAAGAAAGGAGGAATGCACATGGATTCGGATATTCTCTAATTGGTTTCAAGCCCGATTCATATGTGGAAATAAATCGGATATGAATTGGATTTGGAGCCATGTGTGGTGCAGGACTTCATATAAAGTTAACTTTGGGTCTACCCTTAAGACATTTTTTGTCAATTTCTGTATTTTTATTAGAGGTCAGAGGGATTTGTCACCTGTTTTGTTGTCCTAACATTTAGAGAATAAGCTACAGTGTAAACAGGCCACATTTGTTTTGAGTGACTTCATTCAGGTTTGCAGGATAACTTCAATTTGAGTGGTTTGTTCAAATCCGCAGGTATTACCAGTAAGTAAGGTGATAATGCATAAAACATGGTTTACAGTAGCGCCTTTAGCGCAGTAGAGTCTGAGCGAGTCTCGCAACAGTAAATCCCGCGAGTTCTTCTCCACCAGACGTCCCAGGAAAGAGTCTCTGGGTCACCTGCACCATGAATCACGTGTTGACGGGAGCTTGCTGTGTCTCTCCGCTGGACTATTATTAGAAACATGCCTCGTGCTGCGCGGAGGAAACAGTTTGGATAACAAAGAAAGGAAAGTGTTTGCATCAGACCGGCATGTACTGTGATTGCAGCTTGGCGTTTCTTCTCGGACGTCCCTCGTTCCCTCATTACCAAATGCAGGTGAGGGGCAAAGAGTGGAGTCCTCGAGGGGCACACAAACTTCAGCTCCTCGTTGACTAATGATGAATAATCCAAGACTGAAACACGCAAACAAAACTTGCACACCAAGACACCATTCACGTATTGTGTTGCAGACGATTGTGTCCTGGACATTTGGAGGGTTTCTAAACATTTGGGTTGGCATGGCTGCATGCTTTACTCAAATATACAAGGCCCATAATCGCAGGTGGGACATGGAAATGGTTCTTAGATACGATTTTAACAGTTTCCCCTAAGATCGAGAGATTGTATTGTGACACGCATGCAAGGCAACGAATGACTCTCAAGAGTGGATCGGGTTATGAACCGGGTGGAAAACGGCTCCTGCTGACAGCTTTCGTGCACGAGCGTTTCCCCGAGGCCTGTTGAACACCAGATGCACTACACAGACATATATCAACCATGAGTAACAGAGTACGCCGCAAAAGAAAATAAAGGTTTCCCAACTGTCATAGACACCTGCCAACACTAATGTTTCTGTCTACAGTCCTTCTTAAAAAATATCCGGTCTGTCATCTTTGACAGGCATCATGGTAACAGTGGATAGAGGTTATAAATTTGTACCCACTTTGTCTTAAAGTGTAATACTTGTAACTGTTTCATATGCTGGATTTATAGTAGATACTATAGTAGATGGTTCAAACACAAGTTTGTAAATCTTACGAATATATCTGTCTGTCCTGAAGTATTTGGCACAGAGATGTTTGCAGCAGATCCTGCAAGGTGTTTTGTAGGTCTATCTCAATCCAGATAGGCTCAATCGGATTGAGGTTTGGGGAAATTGTTGGGGAACAACTTAATTTCTTAGTCATGTTGCTCAAACCGTACAATGTTTGCAGTGTGGCAAGGTGCATCATCCTTTTGAAAGAGGTCACTGCCATCAGGGAACACCATTGCCTTGAAGGGGTGCATGTGTTCTACAATGATGTGACAAAGGTAGGTGTCAAAGTCAATCTACATACAATGGCAGGACCCAAGGTTTCCCTGAAGAACATTGGTCAGAGTACGCATACATCCTGGGCCATCCATCTGATCCAAAAGAAAATGTGATTTTTCAGACCATGTGACCTTCTTCCATTGATCCATGGTCCAGTTCTGATGCTCACATGCCCATTATAGGTGCTTTTGATGTTTTTTGGTGTGATCAGAACAGACATCCATCAGTTAGACTTAGTTACCCATGACCCTGATGCTGGTTCACCGTTTGTCCTTCTTTGCACCACTTTTGGTGTTGGTACTAACCAGCTGCATTAGACTTTAGGTTTGGACATGCTTTAACCCAGTCATCTAGCCATCTCTATTTGGCTCTTGTCAAATTCACTCAGATTGTTTTCCCTATTTTTCCTGCTTCCAACACATGAACTCTAAGAACTGACTGTTCACTTGCTGTGTAACATGGCCCACCCCTTGTCAGATGCTGTTAACAATATAATCAATGTTATTCACTTTACCTGTCAGTGTATTTATTTAATGTTGTGACTGATCAGTGTATATATCAAATATTTCTTAAAATGTAACTGGGTTATAAAGTTTTTTTCTGGTTTGGAATTTTCTCTGTTTTCCTGATATTCTATTCAAAGCTGTTTAGTTTAGATTTTTTTAAAGTGTTTTACTACACGCATTGTGCTGGACATAAGACATAATACATGGGACTGTTAGAAAATAATGAGCTGAGCTTTGAGTCAGTGTTTTTTCCAGTAATAGTACTCTGTGTGCTGATATTTTCACTAAATGAGAAAAGCTAGACATCTCCATACAATAGACAATGGACAGTTGTCATTTGGGGAGTTATTGTTTAACATGCCAAACTGTCTGTTAAATTGATTTTTGGAGTTCATATAGTCTCCTGTTTGAACTGCTGCCATTTTTTCCCTTGCATTTTCACTTGGGAGTCATCCTTTAAGAATCCAAACCCGCTAATTTTGAGAATCCTCAGCAGAATGTTTTTCACTTGTTTTCCCTTCCATTTTTCTCTCTTTTTTCTTCAATTATGAATGTATCAGTTTCATTCTTTTTCATTATGAGAATAATCTTAAAGATAGAATCTATCTGGTAGAAATTGCCTTATTTGGTCTGGTTTAAATTTATTTCATATACCTTCTCAAACTTAATTCACGGTTACATGGACAATTAATTATCTTATATTGGTTTGATATATAGGAACATTCAGAAGAAATACAGAGATCTTATGAGAACTAGAAATAAGGTATTATGAATAAAAAGTATTTTTTTTGATAACCATTTGATAATGTCATCTTTTAATGGTTATATAATTATAAGCAGAAAATAAATGTGAATTATAAATTATCCTAAAATTAATACATTCTATAAAAAAGTTGTGTTAAGTGTCAAACCTGGCATGATGCATTATGACATTATCTCCTTTTCTTGTAAGATGGAAAAAAGAAAGTTAGAAAAAGTCGTAAGAGTAGGAAAAAGAGGACAGACATTTTTTTTTTTCCACCCAACTATCCTTTTAAACTTGCAGATCAGCAGATGTATGGTGACTACAGGTCTGTTCTCCAGACCGGATAAAGGGATCGAACTGTATGTCTGAATCGCTCCAGCCCAGGCCTCTGTCCCACCAGGGGGTTCATTGTGAATACACCCAGACTGGCTCGAATTGTTCTGTACACATATATGCACACACATACACACATGTGACAATACCTCTCTTGCAATTTACATGGTTCCTGTTACCCCGTTCCTTGACTCCCTCGATCTGTTTCTCAAAGTCTGTAATCTGACATGAACATGGTTTATGGTGATAAAGTTGATTTGTTATGTTGTGTTTGGCGGCTGATTTCCGATAGCAGGTCTCAGGGAGTAAGTGATCCGGGTTCCCCGTGCGTAAACGAGCCACAGAGGGCCAGTTATAGACCATTACAAGAACTGTATGGGACTGAGGACAAAGCCCTGGGGGATTCCTGCGACACATACCGTTAGCACAATATACAGCAGTGGAAACAATTGTTTATTCATAGATGGTGTGTCATTAGACTCAAACTTAAATTATGACACGGATCCATTGTGTGGTCCAGTGATTGTGTTGCCAGTAATGCACAACTGCTGCTAAACATTGTTCTCAAGGGCAGTCGATGTGTGTTCAGGTTTGAATGCACATATTTGTGTGCTGAGTCTGACTGACATTTCTGTGCAAAGAATTGTTGCCGAACATGAGTAAGCATGAGAGCATGTTTATCATCATCTATAAGTGTGTGTGATGTCATGTGTTTGGCATTTCTTTAATATATTAAATTGGCTTTTATTTTCATATTTTCAATATTGTATTTTTAATTTAGGTTACTATTAAAATGGATTTATTTTAGTTCTTTTTATTTGTGATTTATTTCCAGTATTTTATTGCTTCGTGCATTTGTGGATCACAATGCTATTTTAGTATTATATACTATTATATTTTCTTTTAATATTTTGAATCTGCTTTTATTTGGTATATTTTCAGTATTAATTTTGATTTAGGTTAATATATATATATATATATATATATATATATATATATACATATATATATATATATTAGTTTCTTTGCCAATTTTTATCTTAAATTTGTTTTTCCAGTTCATTTTAGTGCTTCGACTTAAAGTGAAATTATTTCATTAGTTGCAATAACGCAACATTTTAAATGTTCTTTTATAATACTTTTTAATTTAATATTTATTTTCCATTCCAGCTTAATTTCAGTCAACAAAAATGTTTTTAATAGTTTAATGGTTTTAGTTAACTACAAAACCTTGGTAGGTTGAGCCACATGTCTTATTGTAATTTTTCATTTTAAGTTAAATACATTTATATTATGCAATATTATATTTAACATTTAATATAACATTGCATTTTTATTTCATTTTATTTATTTTATTTAATATAAGAGTGCATGAATATAATATTACATTTTTGCATTTTCTTTAAAAAAAAAAAGTCTATGCTATTTGCCCATGTTAACTCAATGCCACAGTGTTAGTAAGTGGTTTTTGTTGGTTTCTAAATGGTTCCTTAGTGGCATTATGATATTCTGGTATAAACATCTGACTCAGAACCCTCCTTAAATACCTCTTTAATACGCTCTTGCCAGGTAAAAATCATTCAAAGACTGCGATTATATGAGTAGGAGCAAGGAATTGGGTTGTTATGTGATACAGGCAGATTGACAACTATATGGTTTAAGCACCTGCACTATCACTATGCCATGACTCTATTCTATACTCAACACAAATGTCTTTTTACAGCATCCCTCCCTCGGTCCCATATTCCCCCCTGGCTCTGATTGTTGGACGTGTGATTCTCCTCTCATTACTCCCTGTGTCTGCTCTGTGTCTCTGCTATACTGTGTGTTCCTGTATTTGTGGCTCTTCCTGTCTCCTGCTGTCACTGTGCTGCAGTCGCCAATGCTTCCGGAGAGTCTCGGTTGGCGGCACTGGCCTCGTTAGGGGGTACACACACAAACCACTCACACACTACACACCCAATAGCTCATTGTGCTCAAAACCCATGAGGATACCTCCTTCCCAATCTGACTGATCAGTGAGTCTCTGCGGAGAGAGTGGACTTTCCCTGGTAAACACTGATGCAGGTAAACATCTCTTGATTCTTTAGAGCAGAGACCTGAGTTTTTCATGGCCTTCAAGACGTAGTGAAGAAATCTAGATTGAGTGACCATTGTAACATTGTATTGGTTAGATGTGGCACTTATGTATAAAAGTAAATATTTAAAACATAACTGAAAATGTGCATATAACATTTTATGTAACATATTTTAATGCATTATAATATTGAATAATTAAATGGACTAAATAAAGTTAAGGGCAACTTTAAGGTCCAAATTCTTACTACTGTAATAATTATTAAATTGTTAGTAGATTAATATAAAATTCTTAATATATTAGTATATATTTATATTTGTACCGAGATTAATGATAAATGCTGTGAAAATGTTAATTGTTGGTTCATGTTAAGAATACATGAGAAACATTGCTCAAAAAATGCATAAATATACTTAGGTGGCATATAAAAAACATTTATGATATAACTAATAAATAGTTATATCATTTTAAGAACAAATCTAATACTGCAACTTTTTCTTTATGGCTTTAATCAGCAATGCTACAACATTATTATCATATTATGAATTTAATCCCATAGGGAAAGTGATTTTTTATGATACGATACGATACGTTTATACGGAAGCCATGAGTTCGCACTCCCATGAAGCCACACAAATAACAATCGATTCATGCTCTCAAAACGCGTAAATATTTTTGAATATACATATGTACTGACAATGGTTCATGGGATTGTAGTTCTTTCCCTCATTAAAGCTGTTGAGTACACAGTCTTGCACCTTGTATACAGTTTTCAGGTAGTTGGTTTGGTTCATGGACTAAATCCCAATGAGGAAAATAAATTGGGGAAAATGCCAATGAAAACATCACTAAATGTTCTTTATTTCTACCTTTTTTATATACTGTCAAACACATGATTTGTGTGATAGTTCAAGCACAAGTGAGGGATTATTGATCATTCTGCAACAACATTGCCCTTCAGCTCTTCACTTCCCAGTTGAAATCCCAAATAGACCAGAACTGCAAGTGGTTTTGCTTGAATCCTTTACATCACGAGTTACACTGCCCAGATTATCTACTGTGAGGTCTCTCTACACACAAGGCTTTATTTGATTTCGACCCCAGAGCTTCCTATCATGGTGAATTAGTGCAACTTTTACATCACTGACAGCACTGACGGTATTTGACGAGTGAAGCATGTAAAAACTCTGAAGTATTTGTTCTGGCTTTTGTTCTGGCTCACTCAAGCAGCACTAGAAAGACAAAACTGAGTTTCTCACTGAAATGCAGATGTGCTTTTAGGAATGTGATGGGTCATATGCAGCAATATTATTTCAGTAATCACCGCTGTTTTAACTGCTGATTGTGTTTTAAGGGCCACGGCTGGTTTTTGTCTCTCATGGCACTTAAAACTGCAGTTAAAATACATATCTAGATATTTTCCCTAATCCGGTGTCATATTACCTGCAGTTATGATAAATTATGCTTCCGGACTCTTTTGATCTTACTAAATGCTTTGATTCATGTTAATTCATATAGATAACCCCACATTTGCGTTTACCATCTTTCTCATCATGCCTCCATCCCGTTCCCTCTTTCGTGACCCCTGGTTTCCATTCGTGGTATTTACTCAGCTGCCGCGTGGAGACTTTGAAGCCCACAGGCCTTCAGCGAGTCTCTTAAGCAACATCAGTTGCCATTTATTGTCAGAATAAGCCCTGGTTTATTATGTTAACACCTACAAAGTGTTTTTAACCAAACCCCCTCACTCACCTCCAGCTGGATCTGTTCTGCGCACATGTGTGGATGATGTTCGACTCGGCTGCTCCGGGGCGTCTTCACCAGCTCCTCCGCTGAAAGCTGAGGATCTTTGGTTTGCATAATGGTTGCCCCAAGGGCGTCTCTGATTTTTGGGTAGTGGAAAGGTAAGCATGGTTTCCGTCTGTGGAGCTATAGACTCCTGAAAATAAACTTTGAAACTGCTGCTTCAGGAAAGCCTGGATTCTTTTATAAAGGTCTCCTACATCCCTAAGACATGTTTTGCATGCACATACTGGAGTTATTAGTGCTGTGTTGTGCTCTGGTACATTCAGTTGTACTTATAATACTGCCTTTAATATGATAAATAATATTTATATAATATATATATAATTATGAAATTATTAAAATTGTCAATTTGTTTCGGAAAATGTTTTCTATTAAGTTTACACTTTTTTTAAAATAAATAAAATCTCATTATTTCTGTGAAAATTCATTTTTTATACATTTTAGTGAATTTATTTAATGAAAGGATTTAATTTGAATCACTGGTTGACATTTACAACCAGTAATTTGAAGGAAAATATTATACATTTTAATGAAATAAGTAGGTTTGGTAATTTTGTTTCATATTCATTTATTTTGTTTCATTTGCTTTTGTTTTATTGTTTGCTTAGATTTTGTTTTGTTTCATTTTCTGTTTGCTTTGTTTTATTGCTTTTGTTTTTTGTTGTTTTGTTATTGTTTGCCTTTTTGTTGATTGCATTGTTTTATTTTGTTTCCTTTTCCGATTGCTTTGATTTATTGTTTTCTATTTTGTTGTTTTCATTGTTTCTGATGTTTTCCTTGGTTGTTGTTTGCCTTGTTGCAAGTTTGTCTTTTTACTTGTTCGCAAGTTTTTTGTTTGCTTCATTGTTTGCTTTTTTGTTTTATTGTGTTTTTTTTTTTTTTTTGTTTTTGGGTTGTTTGCCTTGTTTTATTGTTTGCTTATTTGTTGTTTTCTCTGTTTTATTGTTTTGCTTCAATTTTTTGTTTGCTTTGTTTTGCTTTTTTGTTTTGTTTTGTTTTGTTCTGCTCTACTCTGAACTTTTGTGTCCCCACACAGTGTGAAAAACCCTGTTCTCAGTGACCAGACTTGATCAGATTTCACCCTAATAACGGCACAGCAACACCCTCGCAAACACCCAAAATGTGTTATAATGAGTCTTCTGCGCCGCCAAGCAATGCTCACACTTTTCCTTGTTTGGTACCATTGTGCTGAAGGCAATGAAAGTGCCAAAGTTTATAGTATATAAAACTGTATCGAACAAGTGCACCCCACCCTGAGAGACTGACGCCCAATTGTTAGACTAATAAACATTTTGCCTGACCTTCGACAAGTCAAACAGGAATCAGAGCCTCCCTTTTCACCCACAACACAAATGCAAGCAAAACAATCCTCCCAATAGTTCTGCGCTGTCCTGATGTACTCCGCTGGACAACTATAGATCGGTTCATTTCAAGGACAAATTTATAAACTGGGAGCAGCACCACTTTTTTTCAGTGTAATATTACACCCCCAATAATGTTTACACAAACCTTTATCCTGAATTTGATTTTGGACGACCCATTCAATAACTCTGCAGATAAAGGCCTCTTTGTTAGCCCACTGTTGTGGTAGTGGGCCGAACAGGGTTCGTATATGAAACACATGGACCTGTAATGAAATTCATCCATTCACAGTGTCAGTTTATAACCCGGTGGGTCAAAGATTTGCATGTAACAGACTTCGATAAGTAACGTTATTTCAGAATAAATCGGGCAGACAGCACAGTCCTGTTTTTGAGTTAGCATTGATGCACTCTGTGACAAAACACTGCCTGCAGGGAAGCACCTTCAAAGACAACATGGACCATAAGTGACTGATTTAAAAAGCTCTTCTCACGAAGTACACAAAAGTATGGAAGCCTGTTTCTGCCACTGAATGAAAAATAAAATAAAATAATCTTTTGTAAGTTTATATCTTGCAATTCTGACAGTTTAGATTTTCTCAGAATTGATATGTAAACTTTAAATTCTGAGAACATATCTCAGAATTACTGAGAAAAAAACTCAGAATTGCGAGATAAAAAGTCGCAGTTTTATTTTTTATTCAGTGGCGGAAAAAGTTGACTCAAAATAGTTTAATGTTTAGCATGTTGCTGCGTTAACAATATCTAAGCATAAAAATACATGAACACAAATATAAAAAAACTGCGATTTTTAAATGTTTTTAACTTTTTTTTTTTTTTTTTTATCAAACCTTTCCAGTATTGAATGATTATTTTGGATTATTGTTTTTCGCTGAACTCTTTGGGCGAAAATTTGGGCAAAACTTAACCCTCGTGTCCTACTTGTTACACTTGTGGTGTTCTTGGAAATAACTGGCCTATATAAATAGCTTGTAAATCTCTCATTATGCTTTATTATCACCAAATCTTGCATTCAGTCTTTTATCAACTTGTCTTCTCTCAATTAGCGAAGGTTTTGAGTTTCTTTTTGAAGCTGACAAAAAGATTGAATACGAGATGTGATAACTAAATGAAGTAATGAGAGATTTTCAAATCATTTTTAAAAGGCTGCTCCTCTTTTTAAAAAGGCACGACAAGTATGGTAAAGGATTTTCAGGGATAAAAGGAAACATAATGTATTTTTTTAAATGTTGTTCTTCTGCACAACACATTTTTCATGTCTTATGTTTTAGTTTTTTTTTTTTTCGCTATTGAGAAGCGAAGCTTGTTTTGGCAATTTCTCTGGTGAACTATGTGACAAGTCAACCTTAACACATCTGTTTTATTGCTGTTTTACATTGTTTAATGTAAGCCATACAATATATCCTGCTGAAAATGCATTTATATATATATATATATATATATATATATATATATATGTATATATATTATTCATTTTGTTTTAAGTGTAAATACTTGGTTTGATTCCTTTAATTTCCTATGAACTTGCGTGCACCCGTGTTAAATTTATTCCTGTATAGCTGAAATGGGCTTTTCAATACCGCCTCGCCTCTAAAATAAACAAGTCTTACTGTTCATAATAAAAGGACATTTCATCTCAATTAAAATAAGCCCCGGGACTTACCACCAGCAGTTAATTTAATGTGACATGTCCTTGGTGAATACTTAAAACAAGGCTCACATCTGGGATACACATAACTGCTCAAGGAAGAAACACATTTGTGCTTTTGAGGAGATGATTTAAACACGTTTCTACTCTTTAGAACGATGCAAACAATCATGCGGACAAACGGATGGCTTTATTTTATGTTAAAGGTTAAATGCCTGTTAAGAGATAATTTAAGGCAATGCAAATAGTGTAAACTTTGGAGGACTTCAGAGTAATTTTTTGGCAGAATGTGACAGGATACTAATAAACAAAACGCATTCCAAGTGACCATAATTAGTCCCCTAGAGTATCATTAGAAAGAAAAACTGACTTTCAGAAAGCTTCTCCTGAATTTGCAGATCAAGCCAACAAAAGTAGTGGTTAAATTGAGATGGCCTTAATTAGACGCAGTAAAAAAAAAAACGATATATATATATATATATATATTAATACAGAAATCTATTACTATGATTTTAATTTCTAAAAGCAGCAGTTTTGTACTATTGAGTATTATTATTATTTTTTTTTTTAATATTTTTGCAACCAACTTAAAATTTGTGTATTGTATAATTTTAAAATGATTTTTTTTTAATTAATTTCTGTAAATGTAATAATTATTATAAATAATATATCATGATTTCCAAACAGTATTGAACTAAATTGTAATAATTTTGTTATTAAAGGAGTCAAGCAAGGTTGCTTATTTTGCTTTATTTTTTGTTGTTTCCTTTTTTGTTTTTGTTTTATTTTTACTGGTTGCTTTTTTTAACTTCATTTTTACTTATTGTTTGATTGTTTTGCTGTTTGTTTTTTGTTTACATTTTTCTTTGTTTTATGCTTTTGTTTAGTTTTTGTTAAATCTTTGTGTTTGTTTTGTTGTTTGCTTTGTTTTATTGTATAGTTTCATTTTGTTTGTTTGCTTTGCTTTTCTTTTGTTGTTTGTCTTTTTTTTTATTTTAACCATCAATCATACACTGTTTTTCATACATAGTACTTTTTTCCAAGATATATATTATATATCTCCAGAACAGGCCATAACACATATTTTGGACAGAATATCTCTATAAAAGACTTACAAATCTGATACTCCTATGGTCTAAACTGCCACATCCCGTACTGTATTGGTCTGTTTGGGTTCAGAGGTTAGTGTCCCTCTCCTCTCGCTCCCATTGGGTCATCTGTGGTCTGACTGATGGGGGCTCAAGGAAGATTTTCCTAGAAGAGAAAGCATGTTTTTCCCATGTTTACAGCTATATGATGTCCAGAACAGAATCTCAGGTCTCTAGCTAATATCCACTGGCATCCGTCTCTAGAGTCCAAAATCAAGTCATGTGACCTCTCTACTGTAGACTGACCCTGGACTCCTCAGCTACAGTATGTGACCATTTCTGACATGCTTCAATATATGACGTCCAAAATTCCCATAACAATTATGAGAACCACTTTAGAAATTTGCTATGCATTAAAGACAAAATGAAATCACAATTGACCTGTTTTTCTTTCTTTAGAAATATCATTTTTTTATCATGATTAGGACCTTAATGTGCATTACTTTATCTGTAGACCATCACTCTACATTATATTTTGAAGAAATACATTTTTTAAGATCCAGTAGAATAAATGTGATCTTATAACTTTGTGTGGTTTTGAACATATAATTCATAGTATGTCAATGATAATGCAAAATATTGCTTATTATGGTGCGGATTAAGATCATGTCATTTTCATCTACATACTATAATTATGGCAAAATTTAAGATGGCTATATATAAGAAAGTATGATGGTTATCAAACTGGTGGTCATTTTCTGGCATAAAATAACTCATATTTAACTGAAGCCTTGTGAGTTTTCCAGGCAATCTTGTCATCTACTTCATTCATCAACATGATTTAGTGTAGCTGGATATGACTGTGTATGGTCACAGAGAGGTTTGTGTCTTTATTATGGGAGTGCCAGTGGGACCCGGTGGGCTGTTGACTCTGATGTGACTGGTCAAAGTTGAAGATAAATGTCCAGAGGTCACAGCTCTGTCTCTCTGCCTCCACCGTCTATGTTTATGGTCCCAGGATGGTGATGAAACCATGCCAAGCGGTTCTGCAAACATAGAGACCAATGCAGTCACACAGCATCAGTCCCAAGGAACCCACCAAAACCTCCTGGAAAATCCTGCTGGGTTTTGAAACTGGCCTTGTTAGCTGGTTTAGTTTGATTATGAGCTCATTAACTAGTCCAAGCTGACCATTAGCTCATTAACTAGGTTAATCTTGGCAATACCTCATATTCCAAGCAAGTTATTAGCTAGTCCAAGTTGATCAGTAACTCAAACTGGTCAATCAGTTAGTTCAAACTGGTCATTAACCACTTAAATACTCCATTTTGGACATTAAATCGTTCAAGCCAGTCATTATTTTATTAGCTAGTCCAGGCTGGTCATTAGCTCATTAACTAGTCCAAGTTGTAGATGAACTCATGGGTGGTTTAAGCCAGTTATTCCCTCATTAGCTAGTTCAAGTGTACCATTAGCTCATACACGCTGGTCATTAACTCATTAGCTAATCCAAGTTCATCATTAATTTAAGATAGCCAGTAACACTACTTAGTTCAAGCTGGTCATGAATCCATTAGCTAGTCCAGGTTGGTCATTATCCCATTAGCTAATTCAAGCTGTTCATTAGCTAATTCAAACTGGCCAATAACTCATTAGCGGTCTAAGCTTGTCATTAGCTCAGTAAATTCAGGTTGCTCATTATCTAGTAGTCCTAGTTCGTCATTAACTGGTCAATAAAACTCGTTCATGCTGGTCATTAATCCATTAGCTCCATGTTGGACATTAGTTCATTAACTAATCCAAGTAAATAATGAGCTCAATAACTGTCCATGCTTATTCTCAGTTTATTATCATTAACTCATTAGCTACTTCACTTGCTTATTAGCTACTTCAGGTTGGTCCATTGTTTATTAGCTATTCTAAGCTGGTCATAAACTCATTAGTTAGTCTAAGATGGTCATTAAACTATTAGCTTGGTTAAACTGATAATAAGGTCATTAGCTAGTCCAATCTGATCATTATTTCAATAGCTAGTTCAAGTTAGCCATTACTGTTAGCTAGTTGTTAGCTCATTAGCTTGTTCAAGCTAGTCACTAGCTCATTAATTAGCCCAAGATGGTAGAACACTTTTAGGTTTGGAACATGGTGGCTGATAGACCAACAAATGACCAGTACCTTTTTTTGTTTTCCATTTAGGGAACCAGGGTGATCCTAACTTCTGGATTGGCCTACAAAAATATGTCATCATTGCATTGCTCTGTTTAGAACAGCTAGAATCCAGTTTTAAATCACATCTACAAAACTAAGATGGCTGTTTCAGCAGGACGGACTCACCATTGAATACTTTTATGAATAAATGTTTTCACGCTACCCAAAATGATGCATGAAACCGTTCCCATTGCTGCTTCTCAATATCCTCATGGTACCCCAGGGGTGCTGTTTGGAGAGCATTCCATCATGCCACCCATACCGTGTCCCATGACCTTTCACCTGTGTGGTCCTTCTGAATGTCAGACCGGTCTCACAGACCTACCCTCTGTCTTCATTGAACCTTCTCTCAATGCTTAAAAAAGGTATCTGCTCGTAATAAACTGATGTGCTCCCTAGACAGAACTAGAGGAACCTGGCTCGCTTCATTTGCTACTGTGGTTATTGCTCCTGCAGGACCAAAAGAGGCTCCTGATGTCTCTGACATGGCCTGGGCTGAGTCAGCCATATATCTCATCTGCTCTCAATGAAAGCGTTGCTTATTTAGCCTCCAAATGTAACTTCCTTTAACTGCAGATAGGAAGCCATTGCGCAGAGCAGGTTGTTCCTATTTTACCGGGAGCAACAGGGCCAAGTCGTCTGTTAAATCAGGTCTAGAACTGAGAATAATACTTAATGTTTACTGAAGAATGTGCAAGAAATCGTTTATCGCGTTGTTTAACATGGTTTAATAGCTGTTCCATGTGCTCTTACTTAGTTCAACATTGAAGGGTTGTCACAGAAAAATCTAGCAAGCAGATATTTGGGTAAATATGATACTAGGTACATTTGAAAAGGTTAGGTCAATGTGTGAAACCATTTATGATCGACTTCACTGTGTTGCTGAGTTTGTGAAAATATAAATGGTTTTCTGGGAAAACTGGACTTTTGGCTGACTTCAGTGTGACTTGACTACCACTTCATTCACGCTGATGTGAAATTCAGTCCTTCATGTTTGGACTTTCTTGCCAAACTTAAAGACAAACTATGTATTTGCATGAACTTATACATTAATGTTTTGAAAGACTTTGTATTTCATCTCCTGTACAGCTAGCAATTTTTAACTCAGACCAGAGTAAGGTTTTTGCATTTTTGTTTCAAGAACTAAAGTGTTCTGCCAAGAAACTGGTTCAGTTCTGAACTTGGATTTTCACTAGAAAATTCAAAGACTGTTTGGCCATGCAAAGGTCAGCCAACATAACAGACGCAGATATGACCCCATTACTTTGACAAACCACAGTTAACACAATATCTCAGAAACCTGTTGTTCTCAAGAAAGTTGCGCAAGGTAGTGAAATGTTTCTGATAGCCGAGACTAACATAAACATGATGGTTGCGTAATTTAGATCAAATTATTTCAGCACCAACAAGTCACCAAATTCATTCTGTAATATACAACAATTAGTTTCAATCCTCACTCGAGCATTTTCCACTGTGTCGTTCATATAGTGGGTAAATGGTGGGCATTCTTAGCAGTTCCCTTTCAGTCGGTCACTCTCGACGCCACGTCGGATGACCGACGAATATGGGATATCGCTTCGATAGACCAATCTACTTCGAGTGTAAACTAAACGAGCCAATGCACATTGGCATGCAATTATTGCATCCAGCTGCCGCTGATCACTGCGTGAGTATAAGAGGGCAGCAGGTGCAATGCATACCAGCTTTTCGCTTCGGAGCCGAGCGTTAGTATCGCTCTGCTCAACTGTGTCTGCTGTGAACTACGAGTTCAGCACGCTCTCGGAAGCTTCGTGTGTTGGCGAGACGGTGCTTCAGCGGCGGTCGTTCCTGTGTCGAGTGGATTTGCACACTTCAGGTTGCACTACCCCTGTCGTGTTGCAAGCGGCCATCCCCCCTGTGCGCCTCAGCACTGAAAGAGCATTTCCTAAAAGAGCAAATTCTCTCTAAAAGAGCTTCACGGGTGCGTCTTTGTAAAGACGACGGATCGTCCTTATAAGGATGCCGTTTCACCCGTGCGTTTCTGGGTGCGGTCGTTACCTGGCACCGGGTGATGGTCACGATCGCTGCCTCACGTGTCTGGGCGTCGAGCACGCTGAGGTGGCTTTCGTGGATGAGTCATGTTCTCACTGCGGGAATATGACCATCTCGGAGCTGCAAACCAGGCTCCGCTACCTTCAGGGGGGCGGAGTCCCGTTGCCGCGGCCGCGATCTGGCGCTCGTTCTGGCGGCCGACAGACGAGAACCACTTCCGGCAGTAGCGCGAGTGGTTTGAGGATCACAGTGGTGGCAAACCCCGCAGGGAACCAACCCTCTGGGGACCATCACTCCTCTAGCACCTCCGATCCAGTGGAGCAACCCACGGAACGCGCTGGGCCCTCTTCAAGGAGCGTACCAGCGGTATCCAGTGGGACTCCCCCCGACCAGATGTCGATCTCAGCATCGGAGGGAGAGCTGTCGGATCACGGTTCGGTTGCGCTACCGTCCTCTGGGATGGTGACAAAGCCTGATTCGGATCCCGAAGTGGCAGCTATGCTTTCCCGGGCCGCCGAGAGGGTAGGGCTCGAGTGGAATCCCCCACCGCGTCCCGAGCCCTCACGGCTGGATGATTGGTTTCTCGGGGTGGTGCGCGCTGGTTCTCAGCGCCCCACCCCAGTGCCTTTCTTTCCGGAAGTGCATGACGAGCTCACCAAGTCGTGGATGGCACCTTTTACTGCCAGAAACCAGCCGGGGGGCTCCTCCTCCCTCACCACCCTCGAGGGCGGTGCAGCGAAGGGGTATTCAGGAATCCCGTCGGTGGAGCGGGCGGTAGCGATGCAATTGTGTCCTAAGTCCGCCGCCTCCTGGCGTGGAGACCCGGTGCTCCCTTCCCGGGCCTGTAGGCACTCGTCTGGTCTGACCGGCAGTGCCTATGTGGCTTGCGGGGAAGCTGCTTCCGCCTTACACGCTATGGCGTCACTGCAGGTGCACAAGGCTAAGGCACTGAAAGACCTGCACGAGGGTGGTCACGATCCAGCGCTTCTGGAAGAGCTCCGAACCGCCACTGACCTTGCGCTTCAAGCGACGAAGGTCACCGCGAGTTCGCTGGGTCGTGCGATGTCCACATTAGTGGTCCAGGAGCGCCATCTGTGGCTGGGTCTGGCAGACATGAGGGACACCGACAAGGTCCGGTTTCTCAATGCCCCTGTGTCCCAGACCGGCCTCTTCGGCGACGCTGTCGAGATTTTGGCCCAGCAATTCTCGGCTGCCCAGAAGCAGACTGAGGCGATCCGACACATCCTGCCACGGCGGGCAGCTGCTGCTATCTCCACCCACCCGCCGGCTGCAGTGCCCCAGCCTGCTCGTCGCCGAGGGCAGCCCCCTGCATCCGCCCCTGCTCACGCGTCGCATCTGCAGCAGCCTCCAAGTGGTGCCGTTGAGCTGGGCACAGGCAGGCTGCCCCTCCCGTCCTGGCCCCCGTCAAACCTGACGGTAAGCAGAAGAGCAAGAGGCCCTGGGACGGGTGACCCAGAGAGAGGTAGCTGCTTTCTGGGGGATGGTGTAGGCACCTCTCCCTCCCCTGGAGGAGGGCCAGGCGGAGAATTTGGAAATCTCGACAAGAGAGTAGTTTCCTCCCTCTCTGGGTCCCAGGAGGGCACGGAGAGTTGCGGACGGCCAAGCACCGGACCTCACTCATCCTCCTCCTTCGCCAGATGGCAGCTGCGGGCGGTTCGAGAGCGTCAACAAAGGCCCTACTCACGCACCCTCTGCCAACCCGTGGAACCAGGTGAGCCCTGCACCCCACACTCGCACCACACTCCGGCCTGCTCACAAGCCGCCCGAGTTGGGCCCCTGTGTTCCACCTCGCTGCCCCACTGCGGGTACGGCTGTGGTTCTGCTGGTCCCGCTTGTACGGTTCTTAGGCGCCTGGTCAGCGCTACCCAGCCCGTCTCGCTGGCTTCTGCGAACCATCAGCCTCGGCTATGCGATTCAGATCGCCCGGCTTCCCCCCAAGCTCTGCGGTGTCCGCTTCACTACAGTGGAAGCGTCCGATGCCCCTGTCTTGCGGAAAGAGATCGCAGTCCTACTGGCGAAGGCCGCGATAGAGCCGGTCCCTCCAGCCGATATGAGGAAGGGGCTTTACAGCCCGTACCTCATTGTACCCAAGAAAAGCGGTGGGTTACGACCGGTCTTGGATCTGCGAGTTTTGAATCGGGCCCTCTATCGGCTACAGTTCAAAATGTTGACACAGAAACGCATTTTCAGGTGCGTCCGTCCCCAAGATTGGTTTGCAGCGATCGACCTGAAGGACGTGTACTTTCATGTGTCCATACTTCCGCGCCACAGACCTTTTCTGCGGCTTGCGTTCGAAGGACTAGCATATCAGTACAAGGTCCTGCCCTTCCGGCTGTCCCAGTCTCCCTGTGTCTTCACGGAAGTCACGGAGGCAGCTCTCGTTCCTCTCAGAGAGCAGAGTGTTCGCATTCTCAATTGGCTGATACTAGCACAGTCTCGAGATCAGTTGTGCGAGCACAGGGATGTGGTGCTCCGGCACCTGAGCCTGTTGGGCCTTCAGGTCAGCTGGGAAAAGAGCAAACTCTCACCATTGCAGAGGATCTCTTTTCTCGGTATGGAGTTGGATTCGGTCGAACAGACAGCACGCCTCACAGAGGAACGTGCGCGGTCGGTGCTAGCCTGCTTGAATACGTCCAAGAGCAGGACGGCGGTCCCACTGAAACTCTTTCAGAGGCTCCTGGGGCATATGGTGGCCACAGCGGCACTTACACCGCTCGGCCTATCACATATGAGACCGCTTCGGCACTGGCTTTATGGCCGAGTCCCGAGGTGGGCGTGGAAGCGCGGCACTCACCGGGTCCAAGTTACACCGGCCTGTCGCCAAACCCTCACTCCGTGGTCAGATCTGGCATTCCTATGGGCAGGGGTGCCCCTAGAGCAGATCTCCAGGCATGCTGTGGTTTACACGCATGCCTCCACCACCGCCGGGGGGGCCACGTACAACGGGCATGCAGTCTCAGGGGTTTGGACGGGCCCGCAGCTGCAGTGGCACATCAATTGCCTAGAGTTGTTAGCAACGCACCTTGCCTTGAACCGTCTCAAAGGTCTCTTACGAGGCAAGCCTGTGCTGGTCCGATTGGACAACACTGCGACTGTTGCGTACATCAACCACCAAGGTGGTCTGCGCTCTCGTCGCATCTTGCAACTCGCCCGCCACCTCCTCCTTTGGAGTCAGAAGGTTCTGAGGTCACTTCGTGCTGTTCACATTCCAGGCCTGCTCAGTCGTACAGCCGACGAGCTGTCTTGAGCAATGCTCCCGGGAGAATGGCGACTCCATCCCCTGACGGTCCAGCTGATTTGGAGGCGGTTCAGAGCCGCTCAGGTAGACCTGTTTGCTGCTCCAGAGACCTCTCACTGCCAGGCTTTCTACTCCCTGACCGAGGGAACTCTCGGCACGGACGCACTGGCACACAGCTGGCCGCGGGACCTACGCAAGTATGCGTTTCCCCCAGTGAGCCTTCTCGCACAGACGTTGTGCAAAGTCCAGGAGGACGAGGAGCAAGTCTTACTAGTAGCGCCATATTGGCCTACTCGGACCTGGTTCCCCGAACTAGTGCTCCTCTCGACAGCCCCTCCTTGGCTGGTTCCTCTGAGGAGGGATTTACTGACTCAGAGACGGGGCACCATTTGGCACCCGCGTCCAGACCTTTGGAAACTCCATGTTTGGTCCCTGGACGGGACGCGGAGGTTCTAGGTGACCTACCCCAAGTGGTAGTTAACACCATCACTTCGGCAAGAGCACCGTCTACGAGACACGCCTATGCCTTGAAGTGGAACCTGTTCGTTGAGTGGTGTTCTTCTCGCCGAGAAGACCCCCGAAGATGCCCGATTGCGGCCGTGCTATCCTTTTTGCAGCAAGGGTTGGAGCGAAGGCTGTCTCCCTCCACCCTCAAAGTCCAGGTTGCCGCTATTGCTGCGTACCATGACCCTGTGAATGGGAAGTCTTTGGGTAAGCATGACCTCATCATCAGGTTCCTTAGAGGGGCCAGGAGGTTAAATCCATCCCGGCCCCCCTGTATACCCTCTTGGGACCTGTCTCTAGTGCTTAAATCACTACAGCAGGGCCCATTCGAGCCTTTGCATTCAGTTGAGCTAAAGTTTCTTTCATTGAAAACTGTGCTCCTGCTTGCACTGGCCTCCATCAAGAGGGTAGGGGACCTGCATGCATTTTCGGTCAACGATTCGTGCCTAGAGTTCGGGCCGGCTGACTCCCAGGTAATCCTGAGGCCCCGGCCTGGCTACGTGCCCAAGGTTCCCACTACACCCTTCAAAGACCAAGTGGTGAACCTGCAAGCGCTGCCCCTGGAGGAGGCAGACCCAGCCCTGGCTTTGCTTTGTCCTGTTCGAGCATTAAGGTGCTACGTGGACCGGACGCAAAGCTTCAGGACCTCAGACCAGCTCTTTGTCTGTTACGGAGGCCGGCAGAAGGGGAATGCCGTCTCTAAGCAGAGGATGGCCCACTGGATTGTGGATGCCATAACCCTGGCTTATCAGGCTCAGGATGTGCCCTGCCCATTCAGGCTTCGAGCTCACTCAACTAGAAGTGTTGCATCCTCCTGGGCGCTGGCTCGTGGCGCCTCGCTGACAGATATTTGTAGAGCTGCGGGCTGGGCGACCCCTAACACGTTCGCTAGGTTCTATAGCCTTCGTGTAGAGCCGGTATCCTCCTGTGTTCTCACCTCAAACGGGTAGTGGCACTGAGAGGCCCCGGTTAGTGTCGGCTTGCTAAAACTGCTCCAGAGTGTCCGAACTGTAGACCCTGTTGAGTTCCTCCATCACCCTAGGCAGCTGGACGCGGCGGAACGTCCGGCGCCAGGCCTTCATGATGAATCCGTGAGAACCATGGAAGGCTGGGCTCCATATTGTGACCTAAGCGGTACTCGTATGTGTATAGTCCACGGTATAGCCTTAGAGCCCGTGTTTCCCCGGCAGACTTCTGCCTTCCCAAGAGGGTTTTAATCACCTCAAATTTCTCCGTATACTCCTAAACGGATGCTATATGTGTATTTGCCTCCGAGACCTCCTTCGGGAAGGATGGGGCTTCCGCAGCGTCCCGGCTCCAAGCGGACCGGGTACGTTTTCCCAGTGTTATCCAATCTCACCCAGTGAGGTAGTGCTTTGACAATGGTGAGTGGAGCTACTTGTTCTGAGCCCCGGCCTACACCTAATAGGGGCGCAGGCGGCTCGCACAGGGCACTGGAAGGGGCAGCACCCATGGCGCTTTGATAGGGATCCCATATTCGTCGGTCATCCGACGTGGCGTCGAGAGTGACCGACTGAAAGGGAACGTCTCGGTCACGTATGGTAACCCTCGTTCCCTGAAGGAGGGAACGGAGACGCCACGTCCCGTCGCCATGGTTGCTGTACCGCCGCTGAGCTGCCGGGTTCCCGGCTCGGCTCCTCAGCGAAAAACTGGTATGCATTGCACCTGCTGCCCTCTTATACTCACGCAGTGATCAGCGGCAGCTGGATGCAATAATTGCATGCCAATGTGCATTGGCTCGTTTAGTTTACACTCGAAGTAGATTGGTCTATCGAAGCGATATCCCATATTCGTCGGTCATCCGACGTGGCGTCTCCGTTCCCTCCTTCAGGGAACGAGGGTTACCATACGTAACCGAGACGTTTTCGACTATAGGTGGCGATAAATGTTATAGAGTTTGTGAATGATTTGTTTGTTAACGCTGATTCGTTCAAAATTGAATCACCACTGGAAACGCGATTGTTTGTTTCGATTGGAAGTATTTTCGCCGGTGTAACGAGATTTTCTGTTTCAGCGGGTTGAGCTTACTTGAATATTCATGAGTTTCCTGGACATGCGTGTGGAACTGAGAATTTCAGCTCATGCTCTTTGTATCTCAGCCGAAAAAGGACAGAGTATCTGGTGATGTTGTCTCTAAAACGGAAGTTTGAACTTCTTGTTTATTGAACTGCAGTACATGCAGTAAGATGCATTAAAGGAACACTCCACTTTTTTTGGAAATAGGCTCATTCTCCAACTCCCCCAGAGTTAATAAATTGAGTTTTACCATTTTTGAATCCATTCTGCCTATCTCCGGGTCTGGCGATAGCCCTTTAGCATAGCTAAGCATACATCATTGAATCCTATTAGACCAATAGCATCGCGTTCAAAAATGACCAAAGAGTTTCGATATTCTTCCTATTTAAAACTTGACTCTTCTGTAGTTATATCGTGTACTAACAACAGCAGAAAATGACATTTTTTTTATTTTCTAGGCCGATATATATTAGGAACTATACTTCAATTCCAGCATAATAATCAAGGCCGCAGCAGGCGCAGTGATATTACGCAGTCCCTGAAAATAGTTCTAAATACTAATACGAACTATTACTAATACAAAAAAAGAGTTTTTTAGACTTATTAAAAATGGTTATTTAAAATATTTCCCAATTAAAGATTCTATTCTCCACTTAAAGATTCTTTGGGGAACCAGAAATGGTGCATAAACCCTTTAGGAATCTTTTTTTTTTTTTTTAAGATTGTATTTAAAAAACCGAGGTAAACTCAGAGCACAGCAACCTTATATAAGCCATGGAGCCAAAACCTAAACTAATCAATTTTAATTAAACGCTAATGGATATGAAGTAGCCAATGAATACATTTTAGACAAAAAAGCTAGGAGCAGCTAAGAAATTATACTATGACTAATGAATGAACCCTGTATGGCTATAGAAATTTCCATAGCAGTGAAAAACCAGAGCAGCTATAACATGGTTGACAAATCTTCCCATTAAAATCACATCAATAAAGCTTTTGCCCAAGCCTGCATATGAATCAAAGGTCTCACCTTTCTCTCCCATTTCCATCTTTCTCCATCTTGTTCTTTTGAACGGCCTGTTTTCAATAGGCCCACAGCAGCAGTTTGACCCTTCACTCCATCCCAGGGTTAAAGAAACAGTTTTCCCCGAGTCATGATGGATCTTGGTACATTCCAGATCTGTTTACAGTTATGGACGGCCCATTATGGATGTCGCTGTCAGACGTGAGGGATCTTTGATAGAGGCGCTGTGAACTTTATGTCCTACTCTGAGACATTTGTCTTTCAGGACTCTTCCTGTTAATGTAGTCTCTAACCACTTTTAACAGCTTGGCCCAAACCAGAAAATGGCAATTGCTCTTTTATATTCAAGATAGTCAGTTTTTATGTTTTTTTGCTGGCATAGCAGCCAGCAGATTAAAACAAAGGTTGAAAATGCCATAGAAATACATCAATAAAAGGATTTGAGTCATAACTAGAAACCATCATAACATATGTCTCTTTTAGCTATTTAAAGGGTTACTCCACCCCAAAATGAAAATGTTGTCATTAATCCCTTACCCCCACGTCGTTCCAAACCCGTAAAAGCTCTGTTTGTCTTCAGAAAACAATTTAAGATCACTCCATATCACCACATGCTGCGTATGCTCTTTAAAGCTAAATACATGTAGAAACAGCGCATCCTTGTGGTGCGGAGGACACAGAAGAGCATACGCAGCATACGGTGATATGGAGTGACACAGAGGAGAACGTTGACAAAGGAATCATTGAATAAAGTCATTATTTTTGTTTTCTTCGCTTTCAAAAAGTGTTCCCGCCGCTTCATATAACCCAGATTGCACGTCTGATGGCAAATGGAGTATTCTGATGAAGAATTTACATACCTTTCATCGACCTTGACACTGTTATTTACATGGCAGTCTATGGGACAGTCTCAAGCCTCCGGGTTTTCATCCAAAATATCTTAAATTGTGTTCATGAAGACGAACAGAGCTTTTACGGGTTTGGTGATTAAAGTGGGGGTGAAATGCTATTTCATGCATACTGAGTTTTTTACACTGTTAAAGAGTTGGATTCCCATGCTAAACATGGACAAAGTTTCAAAAATTAAGTTGTACGTTTGAAGGAGTATTTTTTTTCCCAAAATACTCCTTCCGGTTTGTCACAAGTTTCGGAAAGTTTTTTCGAGTATGGGTCTGTGTGACGTTAGATGGAGCGGAATTTCCTTATATGGGTGCTAAGGGCACGTCTGCCGGAAGAGCGCGTGCTCCCGTATAGCAGAGCACTGAGAGAACAACAGACTTCACTGATCAGAGCGAGAGTGTCGCGAAATGTCCCAAAAGGAGTGTGTTTTTGGTTGCCAGGGCAAGCAACCCTGCACAGATTACCAAAGAAAAAACAGCATTAAGGGACCAGTGGATGGAGTTTATTTTTACAGAGCATCAACGGAGTTGTGCAAGTGTTTGTTCCCTGCATTTCGAAGATGCTTGTTTTACAAACAAGGTCCAGTTTGACGACGGATTTGCGTATCGTTTATTTCTTAAGGATGATGCAATCCCAACGAAAAAGGTAACGATCGTGTGTTGGAACCGCAGGCGGTGAGTAAAACTGCTTCAAATATCTCCGCTAAACGGCTGAATCTGACTGTTAGCCATGGTTTGTTTTGGATGATGGTTTTGTCCTCACAGTAATGTCACAGCTTCCACATGCTCTCAACGCAAAAGCCTACTCGTGCTCGTGATTCTTTAGCTCCGCCCACACGTCACGCCTCCAGTCGGTCGTGTTTTTCCGGGAAAAATCGGTACAGACTATTTTTCTCTTATGAATATAATAAACTAAAGACTTTTTGGAGTTATGAAGGATGCAGTGCATGCCTTTGGTGTGAGAGACCCAGGTTTGAATCCACTGTGAGGCACCAATGTGTCCCTGAGCAAGACACTTAACCCCTAGTTGCTCCAGAGGCGTGCGACCTCTGACATGTATAGCAATTGTAAGTCGCTTTGTATAAAAGCGTCAGCTAAATGAATAAATGTAGATGAACATTTGTATTCCATCCTGATCTTGTAGAGTTCATCTGTGTAAGACAGAGGCTTTATTTGAATTGTATCAGCTTTCAGTTTCTGTGAAAGACATTCAGATTAATGAAAAGTGTCTTCAGGAAGGGATATGTCCAGTAACACAAATCAAGGTAAGAGATATTCTCAGACTTATTCATTGCCAGTATGTCTGCTTAAACCATTATAAAAAACCTTTTGTTAGTCTGATGTCATTAGTGCAAGAATACATCAGTATTTTAATTAAAATATCACATTTATTTATTAAGTAAAATATACTTACTCAGCATTTATTTTATTTTATATTTAATTTTGAGAAAAAATAAATAAGTGCTATTAAAGAAGAATTTTCTTAGCTAACTTTCCCAAACTTTTGAGTGGGGTTATTTTAATAATTTCAGCAATTTTTTTGTCTTGTGGACTAAATGTTAATATCTTTTATGTACAATATCTTATTCAGGACAGTACTAAATAAAAAAGAACATGCATTTAGTATGATCTCTCTTATTTTTTGAAAATTACTCATATTTTCACAGATTCTGCAAGGGGTGCCCAAACTTTCGATCCCCACTGTGTGTGTATATATATATATATATATATATATATATATATATATATATATATATATATATATATATATATATATATTTACATTATAAACAAATCTAACTAAATGAATACTTAAAACAAGAAATTATATTTGATATATTCTCTGAAATTAGGTGTTTTTATCTTACAGTATGCAGTTTTGTTTTAGATATTGTTTAAATTATATGTAGCTTTTTTTTTCACTAGAAAATTAGACAAAATTCTGATTATGAAATATCATTGTAGTGTAATCAATCATTTTTGCCGTCTTTAAAGTCAGTTTACAAAATAGACGAGCTGCTTAGACACAGATTTTCCAGTTTCTCTGTGGTTTGGACTGGTTTCAAACATCAGGACCTTAATTCACTCTTCAGATAACAATTTGCAGAACCTTCCAAGAACTTCCTAAATGAAGATCTACAGGCGTATCACATGAAATAACACACTACAGAGAAGTTTTCATTTATTTGGCCTACAAAAGCACAGTTGAAGGAAATGGACTTATGTTTGAGGTTGAGGAAATGTGCGTGTTTCCCTCAGCGTCGCGCTGTCACGGAGCGTGTTCTCTGGACGTGACAAATTACCGTGTGATTTGAGCACTGCGGTACCTGTCCACCCAAAGCACGAGGCCTGTGTGCTTCTCATTAGTGCTCGATTAAGCTGTTCAGATCTGTACAGTAAAACATGACCCAGTCTCACTGGATTACTTCAGCTCTCCAGAGACGGGATAACACAAGTGTCCCGCGGTGTTAGATTTATTCTTTCTCTCGATTCAAACTGAGTTTGATGGCCTTGAATGGATTTACAGAGTCATTGAACCATAAGTAGCCAATAAAATGTTCTTTATCACGGCACATATGCTACATAAGTAGAACATCAATACTGAACATCTGGATGTAAGGAATAGGAGGTCTGGGGCATGATTTTGGTTTGTGGCTCTATTCGTATCCTGTGGAGGTCCACACATGACGTGCCTTCAAGAATATATTTATAATTGCCACGATTCGTTTTACGTAGCTACATGGCCACGATTTAGCAAAACGAGGAAATTAATTCTTACGTCACGGTGACGACTGAACTACAAGAGAACGAATTTGAAAAAAAATTGTAGCCATGATGAATATATTTTTGTCTGCATGCTGCGGAGCAATATATGAACTTCTTAAAAAAATGTGAATTGCTTTACCATTGTAACAAATGCACGTGTAGGCTACTGTACAGCCATCCACTGTAATTACAACAGCGATATATTTATGAGAGTAATTTCCTCACTTAAATATAGGAACTCAAAAATTACAAAAATATACAAAACTATATACAGTTGCTTTATTATACTAAAACTAAACCTTACTGTGGGCTTGATTTTGGCATGCGGTTGTATTTATATCCTACGGCGCCCCACATATGACATATTGACAAGAATATATTTATTGTGGCCAAGAAGTAAGAATTCATTCCCACAAATTGTTCATATGTTCCATTGTTGTACTAAACTGTGGCCACATTGCTGATTTGTTTAAAATGAGGTAACAAATCAATAAAACATGGCTTTGATTTACTACTATGAGGGAAAAAGATTTTTTATTTCATGAATACAATTGAACTAGAATGAGAAAATACATTAGTAAGTTTTGTGAAGTAATTCTTTATTTTTTTGTAATTGTTGTTATGGAGCCCTGCACATGACATGCGGAAAAAAAAACATATATAGTCGATTTTTTTTTTTTTTTACCACAATTAATGGTGCCTTTACGTGACAACGTAAAAAAGAAATGTGCTTCCTTTGCATTTCTGAGGATCAGTTGGATCCGTGAAAACAACTAAAAAATGTGAATTATGCATGTCAGGCATGAAGTTGGCAATGCCACTTTTTGACTCGTAGTTTACGAATTTCGTAGTTTACATGGAAACAATAATGGTATTGTTTAAAAAAACGTGCACTTTGAAACCCATTTTCAAAAGGGAACATTTCATGCCCCCAAAATTCTAAGTAAATAAACAGCCAAAACGAATAAAGTTTGTTTTCGTAAACGCCCCTTAATTAATTCAACCCCTCATTTTCGTTTTTAGTACTGAAATATTAGTACCCACAACGTTGCCATGACTTAATCAGAGGAAACAATTTTTTAATTAATATTCACTGAACTAAAACGAGGTTGCAAATGTATAAAACGGAGGAAGGAAATCTTAATTTGTGGCCACAAATATATTTGTTTGCATGCTATGCGCAGACCTCTGTACGAAATTATGTGAAAAAAGTGAATTGCTTGACTGCAGCAAATTCATGTGCAAATCCACTGTTATTATGACAGTTTTACGAAGTAATTTCCTCACTGAACTGTTAGCGGCTCAAGAGTCACAAGAATACACAAAACTACATACATTTCCTTTAACCTACTAAAACTAAACCTACTCGGACGCTGCAGTTCAAGTAGCCTACTTATGTAGCGTGTGATGTCATGTTGCTATTATTTATTATTATCGCTGATATACGTATGTGTATTATACAATCCATAATTACTTTTGAAAGCACATTTTAACCCCATTCACACAACCTATTCCTTCTTTCCTCAGTATGAAAGGTTGATCATATGAGAAAGCAATTTGTGTCCATATGTTTTTATATTAGAAGTGACGCGCTCATGTATTTGTAGACTGTCCCAGGTGTGGTGGACTCCTATCGAACTTTCAAAACTGATATCAGACACTCAGGTGTTAAAATAAGTCCAGGGGTCCCGGCAACCCTCGAGGTCACACATCTTCTGGTGTTTGCTTTTAGCAGCAGAAATGACTACAATAAATACCAGCTGTATTGATTTCACTGCTCTATTAACTGAAGAACTGACTGACAAACTCTGATTGACACAAATCAACAGTCAGGTTAAACTGAACCACCTTTTACCACCAGTAATTTCTCAATAATTAAAATCATCCTTGATGATCTTAGTAAATATGAATGCATTCAAAATTGGCAAGGTCCTGTAAAAATTTCTTTTCCAGAAGTCCTTATTTTACGATATAGACGTCTGGTATTGACCCTAAGGCAACATTCACACTGAGGCCGTTTAATGGGACATTTTTACAATTTAATAAGTCACATATAGTAACAGTGGAAACCAAACGAAACCTACATCTGTCAGGTGCTTATTAGAAAGGCCTGATGAAAAGCACACAGAGGGCTGTTTGTTTATGGGTTCTGCTAACTGTGGGGATGTTTGTCAGCACTGCGTGGTTAGTGATGAGCGCGGAGAGAGAACAAAACTAAACGCTGGTCACAAATTAGAAGCACAAAACAAGGATTTGTAAAAAACAAAAAACAAAAAACAGAGGATTTCAAAATAAGCCAAAAAGAGCCTGGTTTTCTTTGCTTCTACATTTTCCAGAGGCGCACGCATGTGGCGCATTCATCTTCCGGTTCCCGACAGTCAGCAGATATTTGAAAAAAAAAAAAGTATTTATTATGTTTGAAATCTGGATATTTTTCTTCCAAAAATGCATGGATTCGCTACAGTGGGCCTTCATTCCCCCCCTGGAGCCGTGTGAGGGACGTTTATTACAAATGCGTGCATGGTGTTATTTAACGTCTTCTGAACAGTTGACAACAAACACCCGCTTACCCCCATTCAAAGACTTGAAAGAGGAAGGACAGTTTTTTATATAACTTCGACTGGATTATTCTTAAAGAGAAAAGCTAGGATGCTTCGAGGGTGAGTAGAAGATGGACACATTTTCATTCTCGGGTGAGCTAACACTAAAACCGTATGTACCATTTTATAATAACTGTGAAATACTTTAGAAATTCCTTCATATTGTACTGTAGTGTTTTTATTCAAAATACAAAAATAAATCATTACATTACAAACTCCTTATATTTTTAAAGTGGCTCAAAAACATTACAGCAATCGGGCATTTGAGTCAAAACATCAGAACGGAAAAAACTAAAAAGTGTTAGATAAATGTGTTAATGTCATAAAAAACAAAATCACAGTCACATCCTTTAATTCTGTGGCTAAAAACAAAAAACGCATACATATGGAATACATAAAGCAATATTAATTTTGCCTACAAATTGCTTGCATTTTTCAGTTTTTGGTCCCTGTTCAACCCATTTACTAACAGTCATTTAGTGCTGGAGAATATTTACATGTTGGTTGGTCCTGTTGGATCCGAAATAAAACCAGTATGACACAAGATCTGTATACAAATGTTAATTAAGGCCTGAGTCAAGGAATATTGCTCGGTGCACGTGAACTGAAGGTTTATGACATGATTGCATTAACGACACCTGCTTTATAAGTACAGCATATCTGCTTTAAACTGCATATTTCTTGAATTTCAGTGTCTGGCATTTGCTACACATTGGTAGCAGAGAGGAAGTGGAAGAGAGGAAACTGTGATTCTGCTTCCTGTAGTAGCAGCCCTGTGTCAATGCGTCTCTGTGCCAAAACCTTGCTATCTGCTGCCTACAAAGTGCACTGCCAAGTGCACTACTGTCTACTGTCTTCTAAGACTGCACCGTTGTGGAGCTTAGTAAGTAAATAGTTTGAAATACTCCACCAAAAATGGATTCTAAAAAGTTTGACATTAGCATGTTGCTAAGCTAATAGAACGGCACATGTATTTTTTTGGCGGGAATGAAGTTAAGGCGGTGAGTGATAGAAGTGCAGTGCGCTCAATGGATTGTTCTGTTGTTTAATGACATACTGATTAATCAGTGGATGAAACGACGAAAGAAATGTTTGGTCGAAAACCTCTTTAAATGGTTTTGAAAGTTGTGGGTTTTCATTAGTGTTAAATTCAATATGGCATTTAACTAAACAACTAACATAAAAATTTTGAGGAAATTAGCTGTTCACTTTTTATTGGGTATTTTATTAAATGTAAGTATTTTTATGATTGGCATTTCACATCTGCCATCTTGGTTTTTTAAGGAAACTTGTCGTAATGCATTTTTTATTTGTGAAATGCAATTCACGCATGCTTAAATTTGTTTGTTTGTTTTTCAAGAGAAAACTATTTCAGGTTTTGTCATGTTTAATTGCCATTTCTTTGTAATTATTGCAATTTCTGTGTGGAAATTATTTCTACACCAATTTTTTGCTCAGTATGCGGCTAACTATGTTTTGGAACAGAGCTAGCGTTAGCATGCTGGATCATTCATGTGTGCTGGTGAGCTTTTAAACACTTCTACTAAGCTATGAGCAGCAAAATAACACAAAGTGAAAGCTAGAACAGGGCAGGTTTAAATTTCTGCTTCATTTTCACTTGCTTATGTCCCTTATTAATCCCAAACTATCCTAAAGGTAAGACATCCCTCACAACAATGACACAAACTCTCATTTTTCTGCCCTTTAAGCTGCGGAAAACCTGTAGATATCTCTCTTTCCTTCGCATTCAAACATTCACGGTCACATTCAGAGGCTTGATTCAGTCAGTGATCACAGCCGCAGTAGCAGTGCGTCAGGAGGAAGGTGTTGGCTTGTGTTTTGGTGAGCTGAAGTCTGTCTGGATGCTTGAGAGGCAGGTTTAGGTGAAGTGCTGTTTGTGCAAGCAGTCCAGAAAGAGGAGGAGTGATCAAAGAGAGCGAGAGAAGAGGACGGGTGACTCTTTGGAGGTCAGAGATGCACGGTGGTCCTCCTCGCACATCCTCAGGTGTTTACTTCGAGCGCTTCTTCTTTATTCTGGAGAAGTGAGAACAGCAAAATCATTAGAGATGAACAAGATGAGTATTTTTTCAGATGTCATAGCAGATTTTTTAAACAAAATTACAGTTTTTGCGAATTTTGAGTTTTGAGGATGAACTTTCGGCCTGATCTCACTGCACAATTTTGTTTGAATTTGTATGAATTACCTATCTAACCCCGCCTCTAAATGTACTCGTCACTGGGGTGTAGACAAATCCTACAAAATCGTAAGAATTAGCCACCTCATAAAATACGTACGAATTGGTCGTGAGATAGCACTGGAAATGTCTACATTTCTGTGTGAACTTTTATGCATTTAACTTTTTTTTTTTTTTTTACTATCTAGAACATCAACTTCTTGTGAACAATCTCTTGCAAGTCCGTCACTTGAAACATTATTATTATTATAATCTCTTTGTAACAGTTGCATTATCGGTAGCAATAAATGACAAAATATCTATTTAGGTTTTACATATTTTCCACGAGAGATATTTATAGAGTCAATGAACTCTAGAGCTGTGTTATTATAATATCATTTATATATGATTATTATTATTATTTTTTTTTTTAAAGTAGGATTAATTTTTACATTTTCAGTTTTCATTTTTATTTTAGTTTCCGTTTTGCAATCATTTTGTTTGTTTTAATTTCAAACATTTGAAAACTATTACTTTTATTTCAGTTATTTCAGCTAGGCAACAAGTTTTTTGTGTCTAATTTACTGTATAATAATATTTGTATAATATAATAATCTTATATAAATTTTATAAAGTTGTAACTGTATAATGATGTTATTTTATATCAAATTATTTAATTTAACATATATTAAATTATATTCTAAATATTAAATAATATAATACAATTATTAAATACTATATATTATTTAATACTATTTATAAAACAAAATACATTTTTGCCTGATTATATAAATTATATTTTATTAGTATATTCTTTAATTAACACAATCAAATATTTTTTCATAGTTTTTATTTTAGCTGACAGTAACAACACAGCTCTGACAATGAGTTACACTTTTTAAATATTTTTTTTTGCATTAGTTATTTTGGTTTAGTGGCCCAATAGGAGGTCGATTATAGTTGTGTTAAACCTCTCTGCTCGGCCTGTTGCCTCATCATTAATCTACAATTAGTGTAATTAAAGAACAAGGGTTAAACGCTCCAGGCTCTGTGGTGCAGCCTATAATTAGTTAATTAGGTAAACGTGTCATTTCTATAACCTTAAATTAGCCAATAACATTCCACATATGCCATTTAAGAGCAACAGCTTGTAAGACTAAGGTTTGTTTTAAAACCCTTAATGCTACTGCATTCCTGCATCTCTTTAGACGGGAAACACTTTGCGTAAAGTAACAAATTACAAGTTGTGTAAATTACACAAAATCACTTCTCATTTAATTTAATGTGTTTCTTGCTAATTGTAATTATTTGTGAAATTGACTCCCATTTTCTAAGTGAAAATCATTTCATCACCAGTTTTTAAAGTGTAATTTAGTTTTATTTCCCCCCCAGACGTTATGCACTGTAGAGATGTGAAATAATCTTGAAGGATGCATCAATTCCAGTTCTGACTGTTTAAAGCGTTTTCAAAAACATTTGTAGAATTTTTTTTCTTTCTGTTTTTAAAAAAAGTGTCTGATGTTGTATTAAAGTTGAAACTTAACAAAACATAAAAAATGCGTAAAATTTACACTGCTTATTGTGTCGAACGTACACTTTCTAGTTACTCCTTATTTCCATTACATATATTTGTTTACATTTTAATTCAGCTTTTTTTAAGTCTATAAGGAACAGGTCTGTATTTCATCCCATGGTTAGAAAGAGTTTCTTCTTACTTGCTAATGGCATTCTTTAGATACTGCTGCAGCCATTTGGTCTTGGGGTTGATGCAGACCTCTCTGTTGTTCTTCAGCTTGGCACTGGTAATGAGAGCGAGAGAGAAGAAGGGATTTGTTTCAGACCAGAGCAAAAGACAGACTAGTTTTCTCCCTCGGTGTGTTTTAGCAGATCATATCAGCTGTCCGTCATGGACTACATTTCAGCCCCTCTATTCTTCTGTACTACCAGAGTCACTGCACTTCATCAGATATCAGGACTGAATTAGACCAGGTTTGTAAGGACAGTGTTGTGCTGTCTGGAAGTTCGGGAGTTTTGATGATTCGGAAGATTCTGACTGGGATTCCCAGCACTGTACATGAGCATAAAATTTATCTAAGTAACAGTTTTTCAGTTTTTCTAATGAAAACAAATGGATACTGTGTCAGAGCACTAAATATTGAAATTATATTCAAATGAACATTCCAATTCCTATAGAATTTTAAATAATTTAATTATCTGATTCTGCTTCTAACCAAACACTTTTAAAATAGCAGAGAAACTCTATTGTGGATTGATTTTCTTTAGCTATCAGAGCAAATGGAAACACAAACATTATATTTGTTGTAGTTTCTATTCACTACTATACAAATTTGCTATGACGACTTCTGCTTCTGAATCTCTTATGAAAATTAACCATGGATTTACTACAAATAAAATAAAACACATTTAATATAGCTAAACTATGGTAATCACAAATTAACCATGGCTTTGCTACACTAACTATGGTTTAACCATGGTATTTGTGGGAAGACTGTAGTAAAACTATGGTTATGCAAATTAACATGCCCCCCAAAACAACAACAACACATTGTTACGACACTTTTACTATAATAAAACCATAGTGAATTTTCATAAGGGAAACCTTGGAAATGTGAAAAGTGTCCATCAGTGATCCACAACTGTGAGATTTTTACATCCATATGTATATATTTGACAACACTTATGTGTCCCTACAACAAAAGGATCTACAGCGTTGTTTAACAGGACAGTCGCAAAGAAAGCAAATTTTGACGTGCAAATATTTTGGTTAATGACATAAAGAAAGTCAAGGGTTTGAAATGCCCTCAAACAGAAATCTTTCTGATTGATATCTGCCCTCCAAATGATCTTTGGTACAGCCAGGAAGGCCCCCTCAAACGCTTCATTCACCCACACATGGAGAAAACCACGCGAATGACACCCAGACTTCGCACCTCGGTGCCAAAAGGAGTTAGCGGATCACGTTGCCTTTCAAATGGCTATCCGTGTTGCTTACACCTCACACACACACACACACACACACACACACACGGATCTCTCAATCTGTCCAGACAAATGGAGCCTGTCGGCGCAGATAAAAGATCCGCTTAGCCTCAGATCTACACACCAATCCTCACAATCAACTTCCCCATCTGTAAGATAAATGAAAACGTAATGCTATCCCTGTTTGTTCCCCGGCGGGATGGCATCCATTGACTTTATCTATATTTGTTTGTTTGTGATTTGGGCTCTGGGTTAATCTCGCTAGTCTAAACGATGTTTTGAGCGAGTGTGTCGGTGGTCTGGGAGCGAGCCAGCAGGTAGTAATTACCTCACAGCTAGCTAATGCTAACAACAAAATGAGTGATGTGCGTGTCCGTGGGGGGGAAGGGTTGGTGGCTGTCTTTCATCTGGGCCAACGAATCCGAAAGGATTTCTAAACAAGATGTGTGGAAGATGGCAGATTAAAGGTGATTTCCTCCGGCCAGAGTTTGTTTCCCAAATGACCCTCGGCTACATGCTAACCTCTGTAACCCCTATAACCTTGATCCCCCTGTAGCGCTTTGGCTTTTTGCTGCCTGACGGGGTACAAATGGTTCGGTTTAATACATTCCAGACCGCTGAAGGATTTCCAAATGCTGGTAAAAATGAAAACGACAAGGTCGCCCGCAACAGAAAGCTAATCATCTTGACCCTTGACAATTATTGTGTCGTGAAAACCTGGGAAAAGTCACTCTCTCGTATTTTCTAATTTTGCTGTTATTCTGTGAACAGTAGAGCACATCGCTAAATTCCCACACCGATTTGACTGGAAATTTGTAACTTTAAGAGCTATTTCTGGCAATGTTTTGCAAAGTGACGGTACTGTACGTAGCCGTGTACAACATACATAACACAGTTTAGCGAGTGTGAGATTGATGGATCTGGAAAGTTGACTCACATGACTTGGAAAGGGCAGCTGGGCGTGTGGAGGAACTTAATCTCACGGATGCTCCTCTGCGGGACGGTGTTGAGAGTGGACCGGCACCAACACCTCTCCACCAGACTGATGGGTTTAGCTGGGATGAGATCGGAGCAAGAGACTCAGTACAAGAGAAATGTGAAAAATGCATCTCACATTGAGTTTAAGCTATCGTTTGTTAGACATTATGTGCTCATTTAATACAGGAACATTCAAAAGTTTGGGATAAGGAAGAGTTTTTGAAATAAATTAATATGTTTATTCACCAAGAATGCATTAAATTGATCAGAAGTGACAGTAAAGACAAGTAGCTAAACTCTTTTTTAATAAAACTGGGTATTGATTTGTTAAAACAATAGTAACCCGGGGTTTTTTTTTGAATCGCCACTGATTATAACAGTTTTTGTAAATTCATTCAACAACAAGATGAACAATCTTGCAAAACAACATTTTTTTTGGTTGTTGTTCACTGAAAAAAAGTGAAAATACTCAATTTTCAAACAAAGCTGTTTTCTATCTGATCTGAACCTTTACAATCTCTTGACAAGATATTTATATTGTGAGCTGGGAAAGACATAATGAAAGCACAATTTAATTTCAAACCGAAGCAATCCATAATTAGAGATTTCAAGCCATATAATCAAACACTAACAACATAAACCACGGAGCTTTTCCTCATTCTGAAAGCATCTGGAAGCTTCCAATCACCTGCATCCATAAACAAGCTCTGATCATTAAAAAGAGATTAGCCTTCGATGCAATGGCTCTCGTCCATTCACACAGTCTGCCTTTCGCGCACCACATTTTTCAGAAAGAGGGTGCTCGACATTAAATAAGACAAAATCCCATAATCACAGCATGCCTCTCCAAGCACTTTGCTCTTGAATGTGTGCATTAAACGAATCTGTTGAAGAACATTCTCTGAATGGTTTCACATCTCCCTGGTTTCCTTTGCGCTTCGCCGAAACAGACGCAGTTATGAGGGAAGTCAAACTCTGGCATCCCCAGAGGTATTTTCCGACACACTCTGTTCCCTTTGTCATGTTAAACACCGGCCCAATAAGCCCTGACTAAACACCACACCAAGTGAACAGCGCGGGAACCCTTTAGCTTACTATTCCCTAATTACACACTAATTAAAAGAGCTTGCGGATAAGTAAACAGTGCTAGGCCAGAACCACCAAGTTCAGCTGGTTAAACATTTCTCTGAAAGCCTAAAATCAGACCCACTAACATGTAAAGACATGTACATCAAGTATTTAACGTGAAGACACATATGCAAATGTATGCAGGGCGCTAATGAGCTGCAAGGTGATATATTAATGGGACCCCTTAATGATCGTTAACACTATAATGGTCATTAACTGATAATATCCACTATGTAAAACCTAGGTGATTAATTATACAATAGTTCTGCAGTTTAAAAGTTCAGCTCAATTTGTTACTTGCCTTTTTTTGTAATTATTTGTATAATATTGGTATATTTACCATATTTACCTAAAAATTTCTGAGTGAAAATAGTTTATACATCAACATTTGTTTTTTCAGTTTAGTGGACTTCCAGTAAATAATAAAGCAATGGTTGTTTTGTTTTTTGTTTAGTTTAATTTTGTTTTTATGTTTTATTTCAGAAGGGACATTGGTCTGATCCATCTGGTAATTTATACGTGTATTCACATGCAAAATAAAATAAACATTTATGTTACTGAATAATACATTTATAATGAATACATTCATTTTATTTAATATAAATGTTTTTATGAAATAAAAAAAATATATATGACCAGAATATTATCAGTGTTACTTTAGTATCATTGAAATACTGTTTTAGTTTTTTTTAGTTTTTATTAATATCTTGAATTAATTTACATTTTTATATTTTCTGTTTCCAGTTGAATTTTATTTAAAGTTTAAGTAATTTTGTTGCAGTTTTGACATTTTTATTAGTTTATTATTATTATTATTATTATTATTATTAAATATGTTTATCTAGTCTTTATTAGTTTTTATTTCAGTTTTACTTTAATTTGAGTGCATCGAGTTGAACTACATGAAAACGTTGCTTTGAAAACTAGCTAAAAAGATAAGATTGAGTGTTTTAGCATTTTTGCTTTAGAAACTTAAAAACTGTCATAACCCTGAATGATAAACCAATATCCATCTTGCAACTGTTATTTCGTTAATTAAATTACAACCCAACACTTCAAAGCATTATGTGAAAAATTTAAAATGCTGTAAATCTGTAAATGTTAGCGTAAGCCACTTACCGTCAGCCTCTGGGCTCCATATGATGACCGCCAGCAGGGCCACCAGCGCTAGGACTTTGCTATCCATGCCAAGTGTGTGTGTGTGTGGCTTGTCTGTCCCAGCTAGCTTCCAGAGCTCAGTGTGGCGTCTCAGCGCTCTGTGAAGTGTTAAGACTGAGGACCATAGGGAAACACTCCCCCCTCTGTCAGGAGGAGGAGGGACAGGGGCCGGACCCGCTCCTCTGACAGCCCGCATCTTCAGTCAAGTTCCTCAGATGTTCTGGCAGTCTGACTCAGACTCTTGTTCATGTCTTCCTCTGCATCTTTTCTCAGAGGAGTGGAGAGAGTGCAGCTCCTGCTGTTGTTTTCGATTTGTTATTGTTTGTTTCATGTCATGTTCTCTTGGCGCTGCTGTGTATTTCCTGACCAGCCGCGTATCAGACTCCCTCTGTTTTATAGGATTCTTCTGTGATTCCTTATGTATTATTTAGGATGTGTTTGACTCGTATGTACAGTAACCAGGTGGAAGTTTGAACAAAAATGTAACGGATAGGCTGCCAAACGCATGTCCAGCACACATCTAACACCTTCAATATTAGATCTACGCTGAAAAAAGAAATGTAGAAACCGTTTCCCCTCAGAAATTGCATTACAAAGTTTTCGTCCAGCATGCAGCAATGTAAAGACAAATAACGGCACAGACCGAGGCACGCGAGTGTCCATAAACCAGTGGCTGCTGAAGTACCTTTCAAATAGATTCAGTGGAGAACACCGTGTAACACTTTTAATAGGGAGAGCATTATTGAGAGCCTCACGCTGAGAGACTCGCCAGAACCAAACCCCCTTAAACAGCCCGTAAACTTTAGAGGCTGTTGATAGTTATAAAGCAGCCGGCCGAGGTGCAAACAACATGCATCTGAAACAAAATAGTATACAAATGTAACATTATTTATACATTTTCGATGTCAAAGAGAGCCTGTTATGTTTCAGAGGCACTTCAAAGGATTCACAACTCGTAATATTTAGTCACAGGAGTGACATTTGGCACGGATAAAAAAACAGTGTGTCAGGTGGAGAAAACAATCATCTCTGTTAATTAAACAGCTGCAGTATTTTCTTTGTTGTTTAGATAAATGGCTACTAAGAGAACTTTATTGATCCCTTTTGATCTGAAATCAAACATTCAATAATTTCAGCTTTAAAGCAGTCAGATTTTTCCAGCTGTTGTTGTTTTTTTTTTCATTGTGTAAATGTTCACATTGTTGATCTCAACCCTTGGCCTTTTTTGAAGTGTAAGTGAGCAGGAGGATGTCGAAAAGATTACTAAACATCACTACTGACCTAAGCAACAACTCGGCAACTTGTATCACTTTAGAGGCCAGAGGGCACGCTTCACATCCTCAGGTTTCGTGTTTCAGAGAAACGTTTTTCTTCACTTTGTTCTCACCGAGAGCTGACGGACAACTGGAGACGGATGCGTGACGCAGGACAGTGAATAAATCACTTTATGTTTTTGTTTATTTACATCTCACTGCGTCTATTAAGCAGGAAATTAGTTTGGGGGAGTGGGGTAAGTTGTGCCACTTGTCACTTTAGCGCAGGCAAGGGGAAATGAGAGAACATGGGTTTATGCATGAACAGTTTGCATAAATGAGTCAGCAATTTGGTATTGCACAATGCCATTCCAGTTTGATTTTAAAACATACTATTTATTTTTACTATATGCTATCCAGGGAAAAACAGTTTAATTTTCAATATATTTTCAATATGTGATATATATTTTCAATACAAAAGTGTTACATTAATAATATGGCTAGTCTTAATAACAATTAACCATAATATTTTATATTATTTTATTAATTGGAAGTTAAAATTTCTAATTGATTATATAACAAAAACATTTTAAAATGATAAACATTGAGAAGTTGTGATTATAATATAAGAATAAAATCTGAATAAAATAAAATGTATTTAAAAGAATATATATTTAAAAAAATACATTTACATTTATAATATTTTTTATTTTAATATTACTGTATTTAATTTACCAAAAAGTAATATATTACTTGCATGGTTAATAATTTATATAGTTTTATTTATTGGAAGTTAAAATATTTCTAAGAAATTATATAATATAAAAATGATAAAATTCATGTTTTTTTTTATATAAAGCACATTTTAAATAATGTTTTATTAATAAAAAATATTCATTGAATATATTAAATGTGTACTTTAATAAACAAACCAACTTTAATAAACAAACCGACAGTTTATATTGTTAAATGAATATTGTTTCTCATACATCTGGCTGTATATAATTGTATAAGATTACATGATAAAAATACTGTGTTTAAAATTGCTTTTGATGATTTTTCCTTTTACATTAGTGGTATGGTGGGTTCCCATCTTTCATACGTGTAGGTTGTTGCTTTAGATTTTTGCGGTATTAATTTCCATTTAGTACAAAAGTTAATGAATGTGATGATGGACTATTGTTGATCCAGCATTTCATAGGGCGATTATTTACATCCATTCTTGATTTCACTTAATACGAATAAACTAAACATTCAACCCTTACAAAAAAGGGGATCAGTCAAAGAAACAAACCCATGAAACAATATACATTTACCACGAGTCATTCTCCAACTTCAAGTCATCAGAATGAGTGTACATTGACCGATAGGCATCTAGAAGCAGGTGTGTCGTAGCACTCGAGCCTAGCAAAACAAACGCTGAGGTCTGATTCATGCTGGCCTCAGAGACTCTCTCTGTCTCTCTCTCCCACGCAGAGTTCATTAGCTCAAACTGAGAGGCTGAGCTCTGTGTTAGGAACCAGAGGACAACTTTTTGTCATCTTTGAAAAGAGGAAAGATATAAAGGGATGAAAGGCTTCCCTCTGCTGGTCTGTGCGGCTGCAAAACAAATAAAAACACAATCACTCTCTATCAGACTTTGAGTCCGAGTCGCTGAACCATTCAGTCTTTTGGCGGGAAATGTGAGGCAATGCAATTAATGGAAACAAACACTAGTGAAATAGTGACGCAACATGTTTAGAGAATTATATTATTTTATTGTTTATATAGTACACAACATTGTTTATACTGTACACTCTTCTGGATGTCATAGAAGAACCTTTTTGTCTAAATGCTTCCATAAAGAAGTGTTAACATCGGAAAACATCTTTGTGTCGAAAGAAGTTTCTTCATATTATAAAAAGGTAAGAAAGACATGGTTCTTTAAAGAACCTTTGACTGAATGGTTTCTTTGTGGAACCAAAAATGGTTCTTCTGTGAAGAAGTTTTTTTTTAAGAGTGTATGTTGTATATATAAAAATTTTATAGTATAATAAATGTGGACTTAAGCTTTGAAGCTCAAAAGCACCATATAAGTACCATAAAAAGTGTTGCATACGGCTATAGCTCTATATTATAAGACTAATGAAGACAAATTATGATGAAAAAGTGTTTTAAATGTTTTAAATGTTTAAAGTTGAAGTCCTTGTTTGCAAAAAAAAAACAGCAACATCCAAGTTGGATCTTTCCATTGGATCGCTTGATGGAGTTCATCCAGAAATGAAAGCCACATTTGTGTGACTTTCTTTCTTCTTGTGGAACAGAAAAGAAGATATTTAGAAAAATGTCTCTCTCTCTTCTTTTTTTTTTTGTCCATAAAATGAAAATCAGTTTTGGAGCACTTTTACTTTCATGAAGTATATCACAATATGGACTGAAGCTTTAAAGATGACACAGCCGCACAATGAAATGATCAAAAAGAGGTGGATATGGCTAATGCTCTATTATAAGACTCATCAAGACAAATGATAGCGTTGTGTGAGAAAAAGACAAATTAATTGTTTTATCCAAGTCAAAATATGATTTAGTATGACTAAATCAACCACATTGCACTCATTTACAACCACAAAAATACTTAAGTGTCAAATCAGAGAAAATATGCTCCTCAAGGTACATTTTGACACCGCGCTCCAGTTAGTTTTGGCAAGAATATCAAACAGCGAGAGTGTCTTGAAGGTTAGCTCGAGTGAATGTGAAAAAGAACTCAAAAGCGTATTTGAAAGAGATGGTTTCCAATGTGTTAAGTACATATGAGATGCAGAGCAGATAAGGGAAAGTCCATCCTGTGTAAACTGTGTGCTGGGGGTCTCGGTGTTGGGGTTAGTTATCAGTTTAACACTTTTCTCGGAGTCTCAGCTGGTTCCTGTCAGGTCTGCATGAGAGACCCCCTGTAGACCAGGTCTAATCGCTTCACCCAGACCAGGTTTACAAGGAGCAGCTCCGAACAAAGAGAGAACACGTTTGTCTAAGTTCAGTCTGCTTTTTTCATTCTTTATCACTTCTTGGAGTAACAGATGTGTGCAGGACGACGGAAAATGTGTTAATACTTCTAGGCTGCGTTTTAATGCTTAATGCACACATTTGAAATTTTGCCACATAAAGGGATAGGTTCACCTAAAAATGAAAACCAAATTGGTGTGACTTTCTTTCTTGTGGAACATCCATCTAATTACAATAAATGTGGAATGAAAATTCAAAGTTTTAAAAATAAATCACTCAAACGCACCATAATAATACCAAAAAAATGGTGCATACGGCTCTATAGTCTAATGAAGAAATATAGAGTAAAATTTTGCTTAAAAAAAGACTACAATGTAAGTTCTTATTTACTGAAACTCTTAACATAATCTTTGGAGGTTTCCAGTGAATTGCTTGACTTTGTTTACTTGATATCTTGAATCTTGCTTGGTTTGAAATCTGATATCAAATACACATTAGAGTTAGAGTCAGATTTATAATAGCGTATTGTTTGAGGGTAATTCGGCCACATTTAAATCCATCTGAGTGTCTTATTTCTATTCGATTTCCCCTGCTATTTTTTCTGCAATCACCTGATTGAATTTTCTTTGAATTTTCAGTGAAACTGCATTTGTGGGAGGAAAAGAGGAAATAAAAAAGGTCCTTTAAGTGATGGCGAGACGTTTACTTTGCTGCATTGTGTTTCTGATTCTGGCAGCCCCCCTAATATGCGTTTTTTTCTTTCTTTCAATAAAACAAAAGATGTAAACGCTCTGCCCCAGAAACTCCCACACCACATTTCCATTCAGCAGACGGCAGATATTTGTTAAGTGCATATTTTGAATTTTGCTCCATCTCCATGGACCCTTATGTCGGGACAGAGGGGGCTCATTGTTTGCTTGTTTGAGGCGGTACAGCTGAAACGCATTAGGGTCAAGGTTTAGTCTGGTTAGCACGTCCTCCTGTTGGCCCCCGCTGGTAGATGTCATATAACAACTGCACCTAAAAAGCATCCTTATCTATTGACTGCCATTTAACACAAAAGCGGTGTGTGCAGGATTGGAATGGGAATGCTACTGAATTGCTTTCTCCAGGTATTATAGAACCAAGAAGAACAAGATTGAAGATTAAAGGTCCTGTTCTTCCAAATCTGAGCCATTGGGGGAACATAAATCATCTTATGTGACAAAGAGGTGACATTAAATACACTGATTATGGGCCATCAGTGAGAATGAAGGGATTTGAGTCAGTAATTTGGGGAATGTTGTCCTGAGATTCCCTCTTGACTGACAGTGGGTAAAGATGGTGGCGGGCCGAGACGGGGCGCATGATATCAGGTTTAGTTCTCCAGCAGGGCGAATGCACGTATCGGCTCATGCTTGGCTTGTTGTTGGTGGAAACATAGCAACCCGTGTATAAAATCAGTTTTAATCGACAGTAAATTTCTAATGCTGAGTAGGAGTTAAGAAAGCCAAGATAACTGTATTTTTGTAACTAAAATGTGCATTAACACCGCAGATACAGCATATTATACATCTGCATTTACAGCCAAGAAGTCAACTAATTTACAAAAAAGTTGTATAATAACAATAATACTGGGGGAAATATTTCTATTCTATTCTATTCTATTCTACTCTATTCTATTCTATTCTATTCTATTCTATTCTATTCTATTCATCCTAAATATCCTAAATCATAAAAAGTAAAAAAAAATGTATAAAACAAATTGGGGGTTGGGATCCATTCTCTTCAATTCTATTATTCATGAATGTATTACCAAAAAGTAAATGAATATTTGAAGAAATACTAATATAGTATAATATGAAATATAATGTAATAATCCTACATTTTCCTAAATATTAAAAAGTCAAACAAATTTGGGGGGGGGAAATAACAATTCAATTCTATTATTTCTACATGTATTAACAAAAAAGTCATCAAATTTCTGACATAGCATATTATAATTTAATATAATCGTTTTTAATTTCTAAATTACCAAAAATGTCAACACATTTAGGAAAGAATGCTAGTATTAATAATATAAAATAAATGTAAGGTTAAATTTTTCTTAAAAAAATAATCATACAAATATTTTATTCTATTCCGTTATATTCATGATTTATAATGTATTACCAAGAATTGGCAACACTTAAAAAAATTAAATAATCATAATAATAATAGCATGAAATATTCCTATATTGAGGAAATTATTATATTATATTATATTATTGATTATATATACATTTGTATCTGTACATGGCATTGTATTATATTGCATTCAGATGTTTGTTGTTGACACAGTTCTATTAAACTTATTTGTGGTCAGGACTCACGCACCTCTGAGCTGAAGTGCTTTTTCTGTCCTCTCTACATCAAGCAAAGATAAATGAGGCTCATTACAGAGCATTACATTTCCCTCTCAGTGCTGAAACGGAGGACAGACACATTAAAAGTACATTTCTGTGATATAATCAGGGAGGAGGAACTTCCTCCTGCTCAGCCAAGAAGCCACAATTGAAAGCAGGTGCTGCATGTTCATTAGAGCAGAGCTCGGCCTTCCCTTGATGCTCTGAACACAATCAGCACTGCTCTCATCTCCTCCGCATGCAGCGACAAGTGGTCTATTCCCTGTTACAGTCATTCAACCCTTGGCGGCATTACATGTGTAATTATGGACTGTGATCACATGAGATTTAGATGAAAAGGCTGTTAAATAGGAACCCTTAAATGGCGTCGAATTGTCAATCAAGCCAAAATTGTCAAAATGCTTTTGATTGAACATTAAACCTGCAATCCTATGGAAAGTTAAGTCTTTAAAACAAATTGCAGAAAAAAAATGCACTTTATTCTTATTTTTGTAGTATTTGTGGCATTTCAGAATGTTTACTTAGGAAAACCTTTTTGGTTTTTGGTATGCTGTTTTCTTCAAAACTTGGCAACCATTTTGATTTTGGACATTGCTCTACATGGATGTATTCAGACACTATATGGATTGTTGTTATAGAGGTGAACGCAGTTGTTCAAGTCTGAAATTGAGCTGTATGTTGTGTTACGAGTTGGTATATAAGTTGGTATTTATTTGTGTATCTGCACAAATAAATGAAAAATGTTGACGAATGATTCTGTCAGATTACTCTAGTTGAGTTCAGATGTAATCATTCAGTTTCTGCCTGGAGTTATTTTTCTATGTTGAACACGTTTACTTTTGCGATCCCTGGGTCTGTTGGTAATTTAACTGATGCTGGCTGCATCTCAAATCTCTGGCGGCCATTTTGAAATGTAATGGGCACCTATAAGCGCCGTTGAAGTGTCAACCTCTCAACACCCGCTGTTTCTGAGAAAACACAGAAAACATGATCCACTCTCGATCCGAAAGCTGGATAACAAGACGAGTGATTTGCGTCTGATTGAGGCTGCTTTAAAGATGGATGCCAGATGGTAAATGCAACTGTAAAACTCATGTTCTGTCTAATCAAGGTTAAGACTCTTGTTGTTTTGACTGTCATCTTATACAAATATCTATCTTCTAAGTTATCTTTCCATCAACAGTGTTCCAGACAGATGTTCACAAGCCGATTCAGACTATTAAAAAGACTATTTGTACTGACCGATTGTGTTCTCATTAGGAAAGGCCGGCAAGTTTAGGAGGATACTTTTTTTTTAAACAAGCTATTGTCCTTGCAAATTTCCCACACTTGTTTTGTTTCTGTCTGTAGACACGCGGTATCTCTGAGGTATCGTCAAATGTGTCTCTAGTCAGGCTGTTTTGCTAATTTGACTGAACATTTGATTTGCCATTGTTTGCATGCATTCCTCTAGTCTGTTCTTTTGAATTTTCCTGCATGTCTTGGACACGGTTTGATGAACAAGCACTGGCGAGGGCTTTTTCCTCTGGTAATAGAGCTGAGGCCATTAGGAGATGAGTCCAGGCTGTTGGTGCTGAAGCTTTTTTTTGAAGTGGGAAGAAGGTCATTTGGCCGAACCATTGTCCGGCAGTGTCCTCTGCGATCCCACATCCCAGCCCTGAGGGTCAGACTTCAGGGCTTGTGTTCCTCTGAATGCAGGAACAGATGGTTAAGTGGCAGCTTCGTTGGAAACCAACAAAGAAAAAAACCAACAAGATAAACACAAGAGGATCACTGGGACAAACCACCATAGTTCCTGTCTGTGTTTTTAATTTACGTCAACGTAAATACTTAAGACACATTCTTGCCCTTAAAGTATTAGTTAACCTGAAAAAATGGTATACCACTTTTATGGTACTTTTGCGATGTTTATTAATCTGGAAATTTTCAGTAAACATATGGACCAATTGCATGGAAAAGCTAGTGCAATTCTTAAAAGAAACAAAACCTTTTGTGTCCCAAAGAAGAAATAAATTCATAAAGGTTTGGAACGATATAGGTGACTAAATATTAATATATAACAATTGCTCTAATTATACCAAGATTTGTCATAAAAATCACCAAAATGATCTTATTTGATCACATGTATCATGTGAAAAATCTTTGGGAAATGGGACACTGGAGAAAGTTCTTTTCCTTACTAAATTCCTTACTTACACCCCATTTTATGAGAATCTGGGTGACATTTCCTGTCCCTAAAGGAGGTGTAGAGGTTGGCATGCTTGAACTCCCTGTGAGGTAAACTACCATCCAATCCAAGCAAAGATTCCTCTCTCATTGATTTTTTCTGCTAACGGTAAACAAGAGTTATGCATCCTTGGAGTATTGGCATATTTTCACAAGCTATTTCTGCTGAAAATGGGCATTCGAAAGTTCAGGCATGTAGTCCACCATGGTAGATGACTTGGCGCTAATTCAAATAAGGATCCTCATTGGTCTTGTGTGTAATCGACCCATGCAGTAATAATTCTCAACCCTTCCCCTGCATCTAAAAACAAACTTGCTCATTTTTCCTTCTATCCAAGGTCAGATTAGTCCTCCTCAATCCCTGGAGTGTGTAACAGACAAAGATAAAGTTAGCCTTAAAATAGATGCTAATAGTGACCTTGGCTATACCCATCAGGTTAATGTTTCCATGATATGTTACTTTGGCAATGCTCTGGTCACAAGAGAGCTGCCTAGAGATTCTTAATTTCTCGTACTGGCCACATCCTGTTTATCATGCTGAGAGCTTTAGCAATAGATTAATTATCTTTTGTGATTTTACTAATTTGGGCCTAGAACTGTTGGGTGCGGACTTGCAGTTTATTGGCCTTCTCTTAAGCATATCCAGGGTTTGACACAATCTCCTTTTGTATTTTTTACAAAGTCCACTTTTGCATATTTCAGGGGTGTCCAATCCTGTTCTGGGTAGTGATGGGTACCGAAACCCGGTATTAAACTGGCCCCGGGGCTAAATTATGAAAGACCGTAGTATCAGTAAGATCTGACGGTATCGGTTCTGCTTTCGGTACTGGAGGGAAAAAAATAATGTATATACTATGTATTTTTGCTTAATAATGTTGTCGTGCACATTTAATCTCGCCAAACATTTCTAATATGCGATCATATTAAGACGTTTGTCTGTGAGATCTGCGTGAACTCTCATGCGCGCCGCGGAGGCTGTATGTCAGTCACACGCACACGCACACACACCACAACGAGCGAACGCACATGCATTAACTGTATGTAAACTACTGCTTAATACTAAAGAGTGACGATGGCGAAGATATTGGCTTAATGTTATCGTGCACATTTTATCTCCCCAAACATTTCTAATGTGCGATCATATTAAGACGTTTGTCTGTGAGATCTACAAGAGCTTGCATGCGCAACTTGCATGCGCGCCGCGAAGGCTGTCTGTCAGTCACACACACACAACAAGAACAAGCGCGGTACACGCATAACAGTACGAAAACGCTTAATACAGAGTGACGATGGCGGAGAGAGCAAAACGTTCCAAAGTGTGGTTATACTTCACTAGAGTTAATGCTGACAACCCTTGTTGTCATAAGTGCAAAACAATATTTTCTACTTGTTTTTAAAATTCCAAAAAAGGAAAAATCAGTATGTAAATGTAAACATTTATTTGGCTAACTTAAATGCACAGCACCTCAAGTTAGTTTACAAAATAGCCAATTGCCACATTTTGCAACCTTTTTATTATATATATATATATATATATATATATATATATATATATATATATATATATATATATATATATAATGTGTATATATATATATATATATATATATATTGTGACGAGTCAGCTGCCTCCTCCCTGATTGTCACCGGCACCCCGTCCTAAATCGCCGCCCTTCACCAGGCTCCCGACTGGAGTGGGTGTGAGAGGAGGGGCGCTGGACGAGTCAGGGCTGGCGGCGTGTGATGGGGCACACCTGAAGGAAGTGGAGCCTCATTACCGCCGCTGGTTAAAAGCCCAACGCGCCTCTCCTCAGGAGACCGGTCTCTTCCCCGTGCATGCACGCTGGTGTCCTCGTGGGTCCAGGAAGGGAGCGTTGAGGGACTCCCGCGCCACCAAGACGTGAGCTGCCGGACCCGCGATCCGGAGGAGAACCGCACCCGTTTACACGGCCGACGGGCCAGGATGCCGGGCCGTCCATCCCCTACCAGCGCCGCGGCCAATGAGAGAGACGCGGCCGCTAGGAGAAGCCGCCGCCCCTCGCGCCCCGGACCTAGGAGGGGATCGCGTGCGGCCGCCGGACTCCGCCCCTTGCCTGGACCCTTCCTCGGTGAACACTGCCCGACCCACACAAACCCCGCAGCACAACGAGGACACCAGATTCCCTGTTATTTTGGACACTTTCCCCCTTTGGCCACTTTTATTCCCTTTGTTTTATGATTTCTGTTAATAAAAGCCTCTCCGAGGCCTGACGCCACGCCCACTGTGTCTGTCTTGTGCTCCTCCCGTGACACTGGTGGAGAATGCGGGCAAGGCGGAGCCTAGACAGCGCAGTTGGGAAACATCTGGTGACGTCACTCCCTCTCGCTTGCAAACGTTCATGAGAACCCGGACTGGGACGGAGGAAAACTGGGGACAGCCTCCCAGCCACAAAAAGGGTAAGTGACTTCTGTTATTGTCATTTTACCCTGTGGTTGGTTGAGGCTGTCACTAAAACCCGGTTTCTCTGTCCCTGTTCCGGTGCGCTGCGAGAGGGAGGACCGCCCGGAGAGGAATCCCCGCCCACTCCGACCGTTTGGAGTCTGGTTGAGGATGGTAGCACTCCCGTGTGGGTGGCGCTCTGGGGACGGGGATGTCGCTTGGGAGGGGGAATGTGACGAGTCAGCTGCCTCCTCCCTGATTGTCACCGGCACCCCGTCCTAAATCGCCGCCCTTCACCAGGCTCCCGACTGGAGTGGGTGTGAGAGGAGGGGCGCTGGACGAGTCAGGGCTGGCGGCGTGTGATGGGGCACACCTGAAGGAAGTGGAGCCTCATTACCGCCGCTGGTTAAAAGCCCAACGCGCCTCTCCTCAGGAGACCGGTCTCTTCCCCGTGCATGCACGCTGGTGTCCTCGTGGGTCCAGGAAGGGAGCGTTGAGGGACTCCCGCGCCACCAAGACGTGAGCTGCCGGACCCGCGATCCGGAGGAGAACCGCACCCGTTTACACGGCCGACGGGCCAGGATGCCGGGCCGTCCATCCCCTACCAGCGCCGCGGCCAATGAGAGAGACGCGGCCGCTAGGAGAAGCCGCCGCCCCTCGCGCCCCGGACCTAGGAGGGGATCGCGTGCGGCCGCCGGACTCCGCCCCTTGCCTGGACCCTTCCTCGGTGAACACTGCCCGACCCACACAAACCCCGCAGCACAACGAGGACACCAGATTCCCTGTTATTTTGGACACTTTCCCCCTTTGGCCACTTTTATTCCCTTTGTTTTATGATTTCTGTTAATAAAAGCCTCTCCGAGGCCTGACGCCACGCCCACTGTGTCTGTCTTGTGCTCCTCCCGTGACAATATATATATATATATATATATTTTTTTTTTAAGCTGCAGAACCAACCAACTCCTCCTAACACCTCTGGTCCAAGACAAGCCCGTTATTAATTTTACATAAAAATAATAAAGAAATGTTAATTCTGTTCTCAACAAAAAAAAAAAAAAAACACACACACACACAACACAAAGTACCGATAAGAATACTGTTAAAGTACCGGACCGTTAAGCAGTATCGGTAAGAGTAGTAATACCGTTAAAATCTTAACGATACCCATCCCTAGTTCTGGGATGGCCTCCTTCTAGGAGAGTTTAGCTTCAGCCTTAGTTCAACACATCTGAACCAGCTAATAAAAATCTTCAAGAACACAAGAAATATCTAGACGGGTCTGTTGGAGCTCAACTCTGCAGGAAAGTGGCCCTCCAGGAGCAGGACTGGACAGTCTGGCATTACATCACCAAAGTGTCTAGAAGAATACCACAAATTAAGCATTTGTAATAGGGTCAACATGATGTTGACCTTTTGCCAAATTAAGTACTAAATGTGGACTTGTGTCCACATGGCCTTTGTTGTGTGTCTTTGAAGTCCATGAGACTGTAGGGAGCCCCATTTGTCATATGACGACTCAGGGCGCCAAAGGTGAATAACCCATTCAGTCTTGGATACGGGTGAGCAGGTCTAAACCCAAGGTGAATTCTCCGTTTGTTTTGTGTCTTTGCCTGAATCAACAGTATGCGGGTGGGTTAGCCTTCTGCTGACAGATAAACTCAACGGCATGGAGAAAGGGTGACAGAGGCCAGAGTGCAGGGGTAGACTGACCACTGACCCTATCCCCCTGTCTCTCTCAACCCTGACTTTCATCACAAAATGTCCTCTCAACCCTCCTCGACCCACTGTCTCACGACAAGTGCCATTAAATCTGCAGGAATGCTCCTACTGAGAAGATGATAGGGAATAAAACTGAAGAAAGGAAAGGGGGGATGGAGAGGAGAAGTGGGATTGACACAGTTCAAAACAGTTGGTAGCTGCTCTGTTGCTTGTAGTCAGTGGAGCTGCTAGGGATTATGGGCCCATTGCACAGATTTTGTAATGGTGGCTCCCTCAAAATCATGTTCAGTGGAGCGGTGGGGGCTGGCGATCTCAGTCGGGCCCCCAAACAACATCAGTTGGCCTTTCGCACCGTGTAGTTCTAGAAACAACATGGTGGTTCCTAGAGAAGCAATTTCTCCCTCTGTCATCTTGCTGATTAGATTCGCACTGGCAGCAGGAACTCTGCAGCAGCTGACATCGACGTCTTTATTAGTAGTATTTACAATGTCACCAATCAGTGAATGTGTTTGACCAATCAGCATACACTTACGTCACTGGTGGTAGTTCCTATAGAACTGTTTTAGAACTTAATTAATTTAATTCCCCCAAATGGAGTTCCTAGAACTAATACATTCCTAGTTTCTGTTGTGCGAACACGCCAAAATATGGGAACTTCTGCCAATAGTTCAAGGAACTATGAAGAAGTTCCTCCAGTACGAAACCCCCTATTGTGGGCCTCTCTCAATGTCCTATTGTGGGTCCTATGCACTCTGTCCCTCTCTCCCCTGGTTTTGATGCTTCTGCTTATTGTTGATAAGACCAAGGTCCCATGCTAAATCTCACTGAGCTCTAACGCCACACTTTAGTGGCATTATGCCATATAGACTATAAGGGCAGTTGTATGTTGAAGAATTTGCATCAGTTTGGACTTGGTTACAGTAACTATCAAAACAATATAGTGGACACAATGAGACCCTACAAATTGCAGTCCTCAAGGGCTATAGTCCACATGAAGAACAGGTTCACAGATCCCTTCAACCTTAACCTAGGGGATTTGGCTTCTCTCACTTGATCAAGATAGGTTTACTAAATTACCACCAACTGCTAGTAGATCAACAGCTTTAGCCATATAATTGGTGTATATGAACAACTGGAAACCCTATCCACCTAACAGAAGTGTATTAACCATATTTATTCCTGCCTAATTAGTCCATTTGAGCAAATGTATTGGAGGAATGGGCCCTAAAACGAAACAAAATAACTGACAGGAGGCTTTTAACAGATGAAGCAATAAGGTGATCCTGATCAGTATAAGAAAAAGCTGGGGAAAAAGAGAGAGATGGCTGCCAGACCACCATGATCTCTCCCAAATCCTCTGTAAACTCTTCACAGAAGCTGCCTTTGAGATCGAGTGGCTTTTGTGCTCAGGTAAATATTTGTTTTTTTGTCACCAACAAACACATTTAAGGGATTGTGGTTTGCCTGAACACTAGCCTGACCCCTGTCAAGGTGGCTTTTACTGCCAACTCACAGAATGAAGGGTCTCACAGCTTTTGTAAGGGATTTGTTAAAGAAGAACTCCTTACTCTGCTGTTTAAATGTTTTAAGCACATTCAAGAAGCACTTACAAAAAGCAAACAACCACAATAGGGGGTCATTGGGTCACTTGGAAGTTTGTTGTTTTAGGTGATAAATGGATCATAATTTAGCAAATGTTTTTGCAGAGGATATAAAATATCTCAAGGTAACACGGCCTGCATATGTGTAGATGCAATCAGATGGCCAGTTAAACTAGCAGGGAATAAACACTCCGAACTCATCTGGAGCTCAGATAACCCTTCATAGTAATGACTTCTTCCCAGACACATTTTTACTGCCCTGAACAAGAAAAATACTCTCAGGTAGTTGGGTGAGGGTGTGTTGGTACAGCAGTCCTGGTGTGGTGACTGAAATATAGACTCTTGTTCACGAACGCACACATTTCTCCACCTGGTCTCCCTGCTGTTTATTTACTCTGCCTCTTTAACGAGTTTTGTGATTCATAACCTCCCGCTAATGATCGTTTTGGGGTGCAAATATTTACATATGAGACTACCGCAAAAGCCATAATCGGTGCGTTAGAAAAATATGAGCTTGTGTCAAACGAGTGCATAAGGTAAAGTTCAGGACAAGTTTAGCTACTTGAATTTGTATGTTTTCAACATGTAAAAACATGGACTGGTTTGATAAGTGAAATATGTTAAACGCAGTTAAACCGTCTCATTTGGTTGGTCATAACGTTCAGAATATGTAAATTTGCTCTTTTTAAGAAGTTTAAAAGAAGTTTTTACACATATTTTGTCCAAATGTCAGATGTTAGCACTATGCTAACATGCTAGTAACAACTGGTGATTACCTGGTTTTCTAGCCTATTTAAACTGTTTTGGCTAGTCTGGTTTGATGGTTTTAGAGAGATTTTAAGGCCCTGTCATCTGGGAAAGCATCCAAACCAGCTAAGACTGGTAAACTTAGTTTAATTTTAAATTTTTAAATTTGTTTTTGATGCTAATGTTTTATTTTGACACATTGGGTGATGTGTAGAGGCAGAAAAATAACAAAAAGAGTGAAAAAAAGGTTGCAAGACCGAAGATTAATTTTTTTTTTCAAACCTGGTCACTATTGACGTTTGTTTTTCCTCTTGCATTTACAGATCCCATTTTGTTTTTATATTGAACAATATTTGTTCACTGTATACTACACATTCCTAATGGACTTTACTTTGGGTATTCTGAGGAAAATATTGGCCGGAACGTGGCTGATGTTGACATTGTATGAATGAAAATGTTTAGAGTTTGCTGATCCTTGTGTTTACTAGAGGGACATCTTTAGTTATCTTTACTACAGAAGCAATAATAAACAGTCATGTACCCTAACAATGGACAGAGAGCTGCTATCAGACGGAGGTTCGTCTCATATCTCTGCTTTCTATCTGGCGCCAGCGATCTCTATCTAGCGCCATCTACACAGAATGTCAGTTTTTTGTTGAGACATGGATGATTTGATTTTTCAGGCTAGAGATTTTTTATTTGTTTTCATGTGTGAAAAGAGAGGTTTTTCTGTGTTTTGCACACACACATTATCTAATCATGAAGAAGAGATATTTTAACCCTCATATCCTTTTATCTTAATGACATTTTCAGATGTAAATAAGTGTTTTCTTTCCTTAAAACTGATTAGAAATCAAACATTTGTTGAAGCTAGTTTAATTAACATCTAGTTTTTTTCTGCTACAAATGTCTTTCCATTTTATGAAGTCATGGCCCTATAAAACGTTTATGGTTGTTCTTGTTGAACTTACAGAAACAAATGTGTCCGTCTGTTAAAACATTTAGATTTTAGATTTAAAAAATGATTTTTTCTAATCACCGAAACAGTTAGCTGTTACAAGTTCACATCTGCGATTACTGCCAAGTTTGTGACATATGAACAGCTGCCCGATGCATGCATCAAGCCATGCACAAACAGCAGCCAAATTCAGTTAAACTGGCCTGCAATCTGTATTACTCAACTTTGATGAATCATCTTCAATTTCCTGCATCTGGAAACGTAAAGGCTCCTCTGTGCCTTAAAGTAGAGCTGAAGTCAAGACCAGACCGAGAATAGACATGTCAAGAGCCAGATCCAGACCAGGACCCATGGGTCCGAAAACCAGGTTTACATTTTAATGAACTGGAATGGAAAAAAGCCTCAAATCATGTTAATTACAGATGTGAACTTGTAACCACTAAATGTTTCACTGATTAGAGGAAATAAATTTATCAGAAGTAAAATCTAAAGGTTTAAGAGATCTATCTATACAGAAAACTATTTGTAATACTCAGTTCAAATTTTCAGTGTTAAGTGTCTACTTTAACATGAGATTGTTTTTGTTTTGATTTATTGCTCAAAAAAAGTGTTATTGCTATTCATTCATTTTTTTTTGTTAGCAAGCCAAGCTCAGGTAAGAAAAAGCAGTGCAAAATTAATGTAACACATTCATTTCCATAAAATGGAACTAAGTAATGCAATTTCTTACTTTTGTATGCCGTAATGCAATATTGTTATGCACTTCTTCTAAAAGTAACTTTCCCCGACACATGTATATCGCAAAATATGAATAACTTGAAAAACAAATTTTGTTCTGTAACATTTCCAACAAAATCAACTCAGCTAACAAAAATATGCATGGGACTGTTATATCTCAGAGTCACTAATGAGTTGTTGCGAAATACAGTCCGAACGTATACTGTGTGTGCGTACTGCTCAGATGTGGAGACGACAATGCAGTAAAGGCGATATTGCAGTTACATTGCCCAGAAGTCGTGAAATTACCAAAGTATTACGAATATAGCACGTAACTGGAAAGTTTTTAGTTATAACCTTATAGGACACCGTGCTGGTGACACTATAAATTGGTAACGTAATGTAATGCAATGCACAAACATGCAATGTCCTATTTACGCTGTCAGTTAGTATGTCATGGACTTACCAAAAAGTACCAATAAATGCGGAAGCTCGGAAGTCTCCTTTGTGCAGTAGTCACTGATTTCATAAAAAAAAGTTAATCGAATTGAATAGACATTGTCTAAAACGTAAGAAAACTATTGGACTATTCAATGCCATTTACAGGGAGGACTAAACTGGTCAAAAGGAGCAGAAATTCTTGCCACTTGTCAAACACAGCTTTACTTCAGAGCTGATTTAAGAGTCTTGTCAGATCTTTGTGTGTGTGTGTGTGTGTGTGTGTGTTAATGGTTGGATTAGAGGCTTTGGCGTTTTTCCCCTCGTGTTTCTACACACAGATTGTGATGAATGCTCTGAGCTCTGGACTTTATTGCCATTGGATATCTCTAAAGCCTGTTCCCTGATAACTCAATCAAAATAAACTCTGGAAAACTTCCTTACCGTATTCTTTTAATCACTTCCTTAGAAGATATGGACTTTAGACCTGCCATTTCAGAAATACATTGTATAGGAGCATTTTTGCTCAGTGAGACTGATTGAGGGATTGAAACTAATTTTATCATGGAAAATCAAATTGTACTTTTGCCACATCTTGAATGGTAATCAGGTGGGATTTGGCACTTTTTTGACCCTCAGTCATTACCTAAAATGCTTCAAGACCCACGCGTCTGTGAATGCAAAAATAATAGAATCCCTCCTCTTTCATTCCGTTTTCCCTTTCTTCCGCCATTCCTTTCACAAGTGCCACTTTACACAGGCAGCGTGATCAGAAATCCCTGAACTCCTGCTTCTGCAGACAATTCCTGGACTTCCAGACTCCAGCCTGGATGTGGAGATTGAAGCCCTCTGTGCCAAAGGAAACCTTCCCCTTCTCTTTTTCATTATTCAGCACACTAGCGTTAATGCAACATTTAGAGGCCGTTCTAACCATGAGCAGTTCACAAAAAACTTCTTGTCTCTGTCTGAGTCCGGCTTTGAACTGTGAAGTGTGAAAGCTCATTCAGACGGAGTTGTTCTCCTCAGACTATTCACACATCCCCTTTAACATGATTTTAAGAGAAAAGGTTGAAGGCCAAACTCAACCACCATTCTTTGTACTAGTGCCCCCTTTTCTGTTTAAAGCCATTGTGTGTAATAAATGGTTATTTCTTCCTTTATGCGTTGAGAGATGTTTCGGATTATTATTTCGATGTCACAAAGACGTTTGATTTATATCGGTTAGCTACACTGAATTAGAGTAACATGTTACAGGTTTCCTCAAGGGCGTCTACAAGATGGCCTCCATTAATCTAACTTGTTTCTCTTTGTCCTGCTCACACATGCAACACCCACTTTGGAAATGATCTGCTAAATGAAAGATTCATTGCCAAAATGTCTGCAAAACTAATTGAGCGAGCATAAAAGAAAGCGTAAAACATTTTGTAAAACATAATGAAATTCATGATGTCAGATGCTTACTGCCTGAGTAGATACTACATTTAATGAGGAACGAACTTCACACCCATAAATAAAGTTTAACCTTTTTTTTGTATGCTAATAGTTTGCATAATGAAAAAAAAATTCATGTGATGCATGGTAAAATTCATGAGGAAAAATATGTGCAGAATGAATTTATACCTCAAAAGCATATTTTATGTTAGTTTTTTTTCTTCCCAAAAACATCTTAAAAAAAATAAAAAAATTTACTTTTTTATTTTTTTCGGAGATAACAGAAGAATAATTTTAAACGAACAGACCAAAGTTTTGGTCGCTATTCATAGAAAATGCTTTCACATTTCAATATGTTGGATTTTAATAGATTCTGTGGAGAATTTTTAGCGAATAATGAAGGTTGAATGGGTTAGGAATGGCGTGAGGGAGATAATTAAATTTTTTTGGGTGAACTGGCCCTTTAAGAAAACTAACGATTTAACTAAACCTGTGGCAGCTCAGTCTTAAATCTGCATTTCTTTGCTGACAGACTGCAATCTATAATTAAAGGGTGCGATTAAGACATGTCACACTATGTGTATGTATGTAGACAAAAGAAACGTTTGTCAGGGAAGCAGAGTTTAAATCCTACCATGTAGGCCTATAACCTTTCACAGTACCCTCTCAGTCTGAGTTATGGCTGTCCAGACCTCTTAAGGTCAATCTGTCCCTCACACACACTCACAGAGAGCGCCTGACCTCCGAGCCGGGATGCTTATCAAAGACTCAGCTGCTGATTGGTCAATTTGCCAACGACTTCAGCCTTTCAGCAAGTCCTGTGTTTGTCCAGGATTTGTCATTCAGTAGGCGGCTGGTGAGAGTGAGAATTTATGGAGCTGTTTAAATGTGTGAAAATGTACGTGTAGATATCTGACAATAGGGTGAAGATATAACAGGACACGTCATAAACAAGAGAAGACAGCAAATAGTTGAGAGGAAGAAATGTAATTGTCAGTCATAGCACATTCTGCATGGATTAGCATTAGCTGTTAGCGCTATTGAGTCATAGATGTAGTAGTAGGAAAAACACCTGTGGTAAATTAATGTTAGCTGTAAAATGTTACCAGAATATCACTGCTTAGCACCTCATTGACTTTCTAATCAGGTGTTGAGTTATAAAAGACAGAGTTGGGGTGAGTTGGATCTTTTTGGCAGAGAGTGTGAATATGTAATGAATATTTTTCTTCCTCTCAGTGAAACCTGAGTTATATTTTCACAGCTGGTCGAATAATAACCCTGAGTGCTTCGTCAACTGCGCAGCAATTTGTCTATTAAATCTCAATTATGTAAAAGGCTTTCTGATTTCTGGGCTGCTATCTGTGAAACAGCTAGTCATTACATGTGTTTAACACTAAGAAAATAAACAAAACTGAAGACATTCCAGAAGTAGTCAGAAAGCTGTCATGCTTGAAGTCAGTCTTTATTAAATCTACAAGGATATCTACAGTTTTTGGCAAGATACTCAAAAAACATTAGCTAGCTAATGTATCAACTACTCTGCAGAGACATTAGCTTAGCTAATAGCTTCCCTGAAGAGAAAGTAGCTAGCTACCTTACAAGCAACATTATAAAAAAAGTTAAAATTGTGTTAAGGTTCTTGAACATTTTGAAGTTACAAATTTACGTAGCTGTACAGTTTTTCACAAGCTACTCAACAATATTAGCTAGTTAAGATACCACGTATTCTTAAGAGACATTAGCTAGCTCTGAAGAGAAGCTAACTTACAAATTAAATGATAAAGTGAGTAAAAAGATTGTGTAATAATAAAATGAATAATATAGACCTTGAGTCTAAAAGTTCAAGGAATAGTTTACCAAAAAATATAAATACTGTAATTTCCCTTAAAAAAAACCCTACCATAGCTTTAATATAGTAAAAGTGTATAGTATGGTGTATAGATAATCACAAATACCATGGTTTAACTATGATTAGTGTTTCAAAACCATGGCTAATTTACAGTTCCCAGGGTCACTATAGTAAAGTAATGAAAATGACTTTAAAAATATCTTTTTCAGTGTTGCGTAGACCATACAAGGGGTAAATAAAACATAACAGAATTGTTATTTATTTATTATATTATTTTGGGGGGCAACTATAAGTTTTTATCAAATGGCATGGTTGATTGAAGCTCAGCAGGTCTCTCTCATGATGGCCAGTATGAATGAACACACGAGGCATTAATATTTAGATGACGTCTTACTTGTCTAATTCACTCATAGATTGGGTTTCAATGAAAACCCCCCGTCTCGTCTCTGCAGGCGTCTATCCTGGCATTCGATCTACTGTCACACTGTGTTGGTTTAAGCATATATCACTGCCAGGGTTTCTCAGCACCAGAGGCCTGTAGCTCCTGACCCACTCTTTGGCTTATAGAGCAGGCCTAGTTCTGTCATCTCCTCGCTGAGTGGTAATAAAGGCCCAAATATAAGTGTGTTTTCAGACTTGATTATCTGTGAAGACTGTCAACTCAAATCTGCAGACTTATTCTGAGTTTAGGCAACTAGCGTCAACTTCTCCAGGCGGTATATTACTGCAAAAATCGGGGGAAATGTAATGTACGCCAGCCTTAAGGTGTTGTTAATGTGTTGATATATGGTTGCAAGTAAAACATTTTAAAAGTCTACCGCCAAATCTCTATGATATCCTGGTTTGTAGATCTTTTTTATTTTTTTTAGTCGCTACAGAGCACATCCACGACATGAACACACTTACAGATGTCACATTAAGGTAATCCTAAAAGAACAGTTTGTAAGGAGACTTGTATGGTCAGATTTTGAGCTGCTTGATTTATAGCACCAATGATGTGTGAAACGACCACCGTCCACCGGCATTAATCCACGGCTTCGCTCATAAAAGCGACTGAGAGATGTTGAGAGGAAAAGCCAGAGAGTGGGTTAAAAAGGGAAAAGCCCTAATCTTTGGAGACAGGACGTGTGTCACGGGCTTCCGTAGCTCGGCTTTGCTTTATTGTTGTTTATTGTTGGCCATAAACTCTTGATGATCTTTGGGCCTGTGCGTTCCTCATAAAATGTCATTTAGATCCCTCAGGAATGCAGGGAGCGGGTCAGCGTGTGGGTTTTCCCTTCTCTTCGCTTAGCCTGAAGGTAAGAGGACACCTTTAAGTAAGACAGCATTACAACCCCCCGTCCTCATTCCAGAAAGCCAGGCTTTAAGCTGTCTCATGGATTCCATTCCTGTTTATCCTAGCGGTATGTTAGCCTCCACTGATCCAGAACCGGGAGAGAGAGTGTTTGTGCCGCATGCGCGCCTGAAGAAAACGCCAACCAGCTCAGATTGTTTACCTCCATGCATTGTTGCGTTACTTTGTGTGTTACGTCAATGTCTGGTCTTGCTTGGCTGAGCCAGAGGCCATTACGCGCAGTGTGGCTTTCCCACAATGTGGCGCGGAAGGTGATGAATGTGAACAAATTGAAGGAATATTCTAGGTTCAGTACAAGTTAGAGGGATAGTTCACCCAAAAACATCAATTAATCACCTTCATGTCATTCCAAACCTGTAAGACCTTTGTTCATCTTTAAAATTAAGATTGAACCGCTGATGTCACATGGACTATTTTAATGATGTCCTTACTGCTTTTCTAGGTCTTGAACGTGTCAGTTACATTGCTGTCTGTGGAGGGTCAGAAAGCTCTTGGATTTCATCAAGAATATCTTAATTTGTGTTGAAGATGAACAACCCAATGTCTTTGGGTTTGGAATGACATGAGGGTGAGTAATTAATGACAGAATTGTAATTTTGGGGTGAACTATCCTTTTAAACTCAATAAACAGCTTTTATTGCACCAGGCTGATTTAAACAGGATGCTTTACAGTTTCTCCCCCTTTATTAAATTGGGTTATAGGGCAATATTTACCGTTAAACGTTAAGAGGTAAATCCTGATTTTAAGTACTGGCAATGTGGTATCTTTTGGATAAAAAAAAAAAAAAAAAGTCACCATAATGCAGCACATTTTTCAATCAGTAGTGTGCTAATAAGTTGTCACGTTACTTTATCATGTTGCCATTTATCATGTTTACATTTACCATGTTGCCAAAAAATGTAGCATGTGGTGTCCCAACATGGTTGATTTGATAACTATTTGGTTCAATTCATAACTATTTAACTTTTTCCTGTTTTAATAAATTTGTGGAAAATTTAAATACTTTTAAAAAATACAGTCTAATTCATACATTTTACTAAATATATATATATATATATATATATATATATATAATTGTACAAATTCATATGAAGTTTTACTCGTAAAAAAGATGACTTTTCCATGAGATTAGGTTGGGTTTTAATTTATTTCTTGTAAATTAAATGTTGCCATTTTGCATTTAATTCAATTTAGTATTTTGTATAAATATATTTATATATATATGCATTTATATAAACATGGTCTATTGTATAATGCAACGTATATTAATTCATCCATGATTTCCAAACACACAAAATTTGCATACTGTGCACAGTTCACATATGTGGTGCAAGAATTGTATAGTTGTATCAATTTTAAACCGCCACAACAACATAAAGCTATTTTTTTGCTAAAAATAAATTAATGAGGTATTAGAAATAATGTTTAGTGAAAAAAATAAATAAATCAACTATGATCCTGAAGTAATTTGTCAACATTAAAAATATTGGGATGCATGGATCCATAAAGCCTTCGGATCCCGTCCAACGTTCTCGCTCTCCTTTAGCTTTTAGTGTCAAATCTAACATGAGTGCATGTCTTCAGATGTTTATATTTTAGAGTTCGACGTCCAGCACTTCCGCACACTGCTCTGTTTGTTCAGGTTTAGATGTTAAAAGCTAACGGTGACAGGGAACTTTCCTCATCTCAGGAATGGGAAAACAGGGAGTATGTCATCAGCAGGAGCTTAATGGTGATGTTATCTTGATAATTCGTCCGAAACTGTGCAGGCAGGGAGTATGTCTGTATGTTTTTACCCTCGTTCATCAATCTTTAGGCTCATATTGGAGCACTTTTATGCATCAGATATGATAAAAACCATAATAAGAGCCCTCAGTTTTTGTTTGACTGTTACATGAGGCTTCACAGAAGCACATACATTCTTCAGACTAAGTCGTGAGGTTTGTTTAATGTGTTTGGTGACGCCATGCTTTCCCTCCCTTTACCTGCTGCCTTAGACAGCATTGTTGGGTGGCAGATTAACAAATGTAAATGGATGTAAATCCATCATTGTTTGCTTATATTACTTTGGTCAAAAGTAGGTAACACCAAACAATGCATCAAAGTGTAAATGAGTAATGAGCTTAGTGTTAGATTTCTGGAAATCTCATCCTGTTGGTGTAGGATTTCAGCGGCCAGTTGTGTAAAGAAAGTAAAAGGAGTAGTTCACGCAAAATTAAAAATTTGCTGACTCTGTACCTCAGACAATCTCAGTTTGTTTCTTTATCAAATGGTAAAAATGGTAAATTTAGCATTGCGTCACTTGCTCATCAATGGATGCTCTGCAGTGAATGGGTGCCGTCAGAAGGAGAGTCCAAACAGCTGATTAAAACATCCCAATAATCCACAAGTAATCCACACCACTCCAGCTTCATCTGTTAACTTCTTAAGAAGTGAAAAGCTGCATGTTTGTCAGAATCAAATTCATAATTAAGGATTTTACTTTTAAAAAGCTTCCTCAAGTGAAATGGCCCATCTCTTGTTGTCCTCTCACATCAAAATCCACTGATATATTTGTTTAAAACAAATATATGTTTTGCTTGTAAACAGTATACTGTGCATATTTCTCTCCTGATTCAGACAACTTGTTCACTGGAAGAAGCAATATTGCGAATAATGCACTTGTTTTTTTAGCCAGAAGCAATGGTTTGAAGTTAAAAAGGATTCATGATGATGAATTGTTTCTTGCAAACGCACAGCTTTTCACTTCTCAAGATGTTAACCGATGGACTGAAGTGGTGTGAATTACTTGGGGATTATTGACTTGTGATGTTTTTATCAGCTGTTTGGACTCTCATTCTGACGGCACCCATTCACTCCAGAGGATCCATTGGTGAACAAGTGATAGTTATTTTTTTCCAAATCTGTTCTAATGAAGAAAAACACTCAGATAATTATTGTTTTTAATGAAATACTCCTTTAAGAAAACCTAAGTAACGATTAAACCAGTTTTTGACTTATAAGCACTTTATGGGTAACAGCAACATTTAAACAAATTAATTCTAATAATACAAAATCCTCAGCAGTGTAATCTGATCACTAAATTCTTCTGTCATTTAGATTTGAGACATTTTAGGTTTAAACAGGAATGTTTTGTTTTTAATCTAGTTTCCTCTTCATTGCACGGCAGATTGCAAAGCTGTCTTGAGGCTTTTGATTAGTCTCCAACCCAGCCGAGAGGTTGTACATGTGATGTTTTCTACTCGAGGGGTCAATCGACTGCTGTAGTTTACTGGAGGGAGATCCCGCGGGCCGTCAATCAGATCTAATGAACCTGCCTTAAAAAACATATATAGTGAGCATTCTGGGATACTCCAGACACGATGAGGTCATCTTGAGAGACGCCGGGAGGTTTCTAGCGAGAGTGCAGGTCATCCCCAAACATGTACTCAATTAATATCATTTAGTAGATCTGCTCTGGGATTTATTGTTTGTATTTTTTATCTGGTTTGGCACACATGCGACTACAGCTGACTGACTGGTGGAAAACGCTTTAGATTTGACAGGAAACGATAGCAAATTAAACTTGAAAACAACGTTAGGTATTTTCAAACTAGTAACAAGAAATGTACGCCCCTCAGGGAATCATTCAAGCAAGTGCATTGGGGCTCAGTCTTAAAGTGAAAATATAACAATAATATGATTAATGTTATATGATATTATCCAGTGGTGTTTTTCTTCAGCGCACATCATAACTCCTGTCTCCTGACGTCTTGTTTGTGTGATGTTGAGTGAGTCAGGCGCTTCATGATTTAGAGCTCGCAGGCGATCGGTTGTGTGATTTACAAACTTCACGCATCTGTTAGTGTACACTTAATTTAAAAGACTAATGAAGCTGATGAGTCCTCCCCTGCGTGGGAAGCCAGTATTTGTCTTGCGGTTAAAGAGAAAGTCGTGTTTGTCTTGGAGTGAGCGCCAGGCATCACAAACAAGCGCTCACAGCTCAGGATGAAGAGCTGCAGGTTTGGAAGCTCAGCCAGAAACTTCAAGAAGGAGCTTCACAACCTGAGCCTGTGATCTTTGGGCTGTGGAGAGAAACTGTCCTCCTTCAGAAAGATGCTTTTCTGTTAATTATGACTGATTCTCTGATGGGTGTCAGAGTTTGGCCTGAGAAGTCTTTGTACGAGATCTGTAGCATGTCCAGAGTAAGAAATGTAAAGTAAATCATATCGTGTTGTAATTATTTAACATTTGGACTAGAGGTTGTGCATTTTCTGTACTCCTCTTATCAAAATATTTGCTCCAAAAATTTGTTTCCAATTTTGTTGTTCTGTGAAGTTTATGTTTGTGCGGTTACCCAATTTTGTATGTGTTTTTATTTAAATTTTTTTAATGTTAATTATTTTATTTGTTTGTTTGTTTGTTTATTTAGCTTTTGAACCATTTAAAGATGTTTTACAAAATAGTGGAAATCTTGAAAGCACTTGTATTTCTTTCTTTCTTTCTTTATTAAAATACTATAGATTTCAAATATTATAGATAATTAAAATCACATATAAAATATATTTATAATTTCAGTTGTTTTTAAATGAAATCTTAAATTAAATCTTATTCTCAAAATCATCTCAAATTTCCCCTGTTTGGAATAATGAAAAAGGTGTGTTAAAACATATTGCACATGTACTGTATGTGGTGATTCTCCTCCTTCGATACATACTGTAGTGATTTTGTCCTGAAAGATTTTGGAAAGGTTTTCACATGCTTAGGTCAAGTGAAACAATCATTTTTATGTCACTGGTGTTTCCATCATGAACTGTCTTCAAGGTAAATGGTTTTAAAAATGAGTAACCTATAACATTCATGTATGAGAATAATGGTAAAATGTTTCAAATGTTGTAAAATCCAAACTTAAAATGTTTTCTAGTCATTTTCTCTGCTGCTTTGTAACCTTTAGAATTGAATCATATGTTTATGGGCTGTTTTGAATGTGTTCTTTCAAGACAAACATTCACAGATGCGTGTGAAGTATCCCATTTAGTGGATATAAATAAGCATTTGCATTGTTATTAAATTAGCCTTTCTTAACTGTCATTCACTTTTAAACTAATGTATGATAATTCACTTGCTAATTTTTTTTTTTAGGCTTTTTTTTATTTATTTTTTTTATTTGAGTTAATTAGGAGAAGCCTTTAATTTTTTTTTTTTTTTTTTTTTTTTTTGTATTTGCATTGCTTTGCATTTTATTCTGATATGATCTGCTTTGTTTTATGTATACATTATGTATTTTAGTAAAGTAGGTGTAGATTTCAGTAGATTTCAGTTTTTTCTGTTATTAAAACACACACACACACACACACACACACACACACATATTTGCTTTGTGTCTCAAATTTTATGTTTAAAATTTTGAGTTAATTAGATTAACATTAACGTTAGTAGCATTTTGTTTTGAGATTTTCTTTTTTTTTTGCTTGTGTTGTTTGTTTTGTTTTGTTTCACTTTGATGTTTTATGTCTGAGAATTTATGTTCGTATAGCCTATTATTTTCAAAATTGCCTTTTGTTTTACTTTGTTTTGTTTTGTCTTGAACTTGCTTTGTTTTGAGGTTTTTGTTTAGCTTTTTGTTTTATTTAGCATTTATAAGACTGAGAACGTGAGTTTATTAGGTGTAGCCTACAGCCTTTAATTTTCTTTCTTTCTTTCTTTCTTTCTTTCTTTCTTTTAGTTTGCTTTGAATTTTGTTTTGCTTTTGTTTTGATTTATGCTTTTTGTTATGTCTTATGTATGATCATTGTGAGTTAGTTAGATGTATCCTTGGTTCTTATTTATTTAATATCTAATATAATTAAATTTGTGTTAATTTGCAGAGCCGTCACAAACTTACAAAACTTTTACCTTTTTTTTACTTGTTTTCTTCCTACAATGCCTTATGACAGTTTCAAATTATTTGAATCTCTTGACCGTTAAAGAGTTAAACTGTTTTATTTTTAACAACGCATAACAGAAAAGAAAAATAAACAGCCAATGGGAGAAAAAAACAAATCCCACACATTGTGCGATCAGTGTATATTTAGTATTTGAATCTCATATGTATGAGTGTTTGAGCTGGTCTTCTCGTCCGTCACTCAGTCGTGTTGTGGTTTTGTGCTCTGTCTGAGTGATGTGTGTTTGCTCTGACTGGTGCTGAGTGGCTTTCACACTATATCTGCCTCCTCGGCTTTGTTTATTGCTTTTGGCCGTCGACACACAGCAAGAGACGCGACGCTGTACAGAAGGCAGGTTTACTGATAGTCGGCCACTTTTGACTGTTAAGTAATGTTCAGGTTGTAGCCTACGCTGTGTAAAATGACACGTTTTATCCCCTCACACACTGTTTAGATGGTGCGATAAGAGAGAAGTGGTTTATTTGAAGAGTCCTTCACTGAACTGACCTGAATTTGAAGGCCCGCAGTCATTTCCTCCTCATTAGCGCCTCTAAGCAGCCCGAAAACGTGTTGTGTGTCCAGTGCCGGCTCGAGATCTGTCATAAAAAGGGGGGATATTAATGGGCTTAAAGTTTTAGTTGGCAGTCAGTTGAAAATAATGTCATCATGTCGCGCTTAAATATAACTGTGCCCGCATGAATGATGTGAATAATTATGACAAAAGCGTACGAGCACTTTAGAAACAATAAACCGTGAAATTAAAGTCTCGGTCGATGAGTGTGAGTTATGAGAGTAAACAAGGTTGTGAATTCCTGGTTTGTTACAAGTTATATCAAGAGGAGATATAAATAACATTTTATATTCAAGAACTCACACGAGAAATTTAATTTCTCGCTCCATTCATCCCAAAACTGCAGTTTCATAAACATGCTTTACTCCCAAATTCTTTGAAAGGTGTTGAAATGTTGTAAGCTTCACGTAATTTACAGAGCCCAGTTCTCTCAGGAAAGTAACTGGAGAAAGCAGTATTGGCCGCTCATGTTTTTATGGTGCGTCTCTGACCTCTTCTGTCCAGACACACTGCATTGGATTGTCTCAGAGAGGGGAGCAGCATGAGCACACCTGATCCTAGGACCTGCCAAAACATCCCTGACCATAAAAATTAATGACCACTTATTACATTTCTGACCCTCATATTTCAAGTTTTCAGACACAGACACACACACACACACACACACTCATCATCCTCTCATCTCTGATGTCACTCTGCAGTTACTTTTAAATGCATGTGTGTATTCATGTGTGTGAGTATTTAAGTAAATAAGGTATAGCTTTTTATTTTATTCATTTTTAAAATTGTATTTTATTGTATGCATTTTTATGTGTGAGTATTTGAATAAATTAGGTGAAACTTATTTCGTTTTTATTTAATTTTATTTTATTTTATTATGCATGTGTATTTCTATGTGAGCATGTGGGTTAATTAGTTGTGGCTTTATTTTATGTGCATTATATGTAAATTTTGTCTATTTTTATGTGTGAGCATTTGTGTTAGTTGTCGCTTCTGTTATTATTTTTTATTTCATTTTTAAGCATTTTAGTTTTATTTGAGTTTAGTTGTAGCTTCTTTTTTATTTTGTTATTTTATTATATTTTATTTTATTATGCATGTAATTAGTATTTAATGTGCATTTTATGTGCTTTTTGTGTGAGCACGAGTTAATTATAGCTTCTGTTATTATTATTTTTATTTTATTTTATATTTATGCAAATGTGCATGTCGAATTTTTTTATTTGTGAGCTTTTGAGTGAATTCGTTGTAGTTTTTTTTTTAAATTTGATTTACATTTCCTAGTAAGAGAACACTGCAGTTAATTAGTGTGTGTCTTTGTTAGCTTCTTTATAATTATCATTATTATTATTTTATTTTATGCATGTGTACTTTTGCGTGAAGATTTGTGTTTAGATATAGATTCTATTTATTTTCTATTTTATTTTATTTTATTTTAGGCATGTTCATTTTTGTGAGAGCAGTCAAGTTAATTTACTGTAGTTGCCAATTTTAATTAAATGTAATATAAAATGTATACATATGATGTGTGATTTAAGTAGCATCTTCGAAAGATTTCAGTATTATTGATCTACAGCTTGAAGCCTGTTTTATCACATAATCTCTGGCCTTTATTCCTTATTCCTAAATCCTCGTGAATCTTCTGACCTGGAATCAGGGATTTCTTGGCCCCCATGATTCACTATTAATCTAATTTCTTAAATCGCTTTACACGATTAAGAGCGATCAGTCTCTGATTATAATAGCTCGGCCATGATGATCTACACCTGATATTGACGCTAACCCCTTTCAATCTAAAGTGTCTCCTCTTCCTGTTTAGCTTTGAGGGTCAGAAGTTCAAGTTTCTTTGCTAAGTGTGACACAGAAGAGAGTTCAGATGCTCTCGATTAGCCTGACATCACATCATTGTGTTTAAGTAGGAAAACGGCAGAACTGATTATAAAAACGAATACTCCCAGACTGCATTAGGAGCTCTTTTATAGCCCCACTCGTTTCCTCTCCTCAGCAAAGCTATATATCTTAGTGAAATGGTTGTCAATGCCGCCCACTCAAAGCTTGATGTTTCAGTTTATTTGGGAATTGGAAATCAACTCCGGACTGATTTGGGCTCCAGTCAGCTTTTTTTTTTTAAGCAGATATCTCCCAAAACGTCATGTAGCGCGCTAGCATGTCAACGTGTTCCAGCTCCGCTAGCAATTAGCTTCAAGCAGATGTGTAATTCAGAGCGTTGTGTTTTTAAAATCTCGGGTGTGGTGAGCCCAGTGGATTTGTGGGTGTAGAAGTAGCTGGAACAAAAGAAACAATGTTTCCGAATTACTGATGTTTAATTGTGAGGCAATGGTTTGTTTATGTTGGCTAGCATATTAGCATAGAGAAAGATTTTATGCTAAATCTACCCTCGTGAACAATAACCATGCTTTTATTATAGTAAAAGTGTAGGAACCATGTTTTTTTGGCAGGTTAATTGCAGTTTGCACAGTTTTACTACAAATACCGTGGTAAAACTAAAGTTAGTGTGGCAAAATCACGGTTAATTTGTATTTACAATGGGTAATTGTCATAAGGGTACAGTATAAATGACAGACGTCAAGAAACCCTGTGGAAGGGCTTTTGAAGTGTGGCTTTTACCGTGGTACATTTGAGGTAACCGTACCACAGAATGTGCTTGTTTGTTCTGAGTTGAATATGACGGAGCAGAGAGGATTATGGGAGCGCCTGCGGTCGCTCAGGCGTGTCTGTATGCAGTGATCTGGGTGGTATGAGATGAGGGTGAGCAGGCGCTGATCTGTTATACACAGCACACACAATACGGCTTCTGTCCGCCACATCTAACACATCTCTGAAGGCATCTCCCTGCTAACGGCTAACACTCCTGCTAACACGTAAACCTCTCAGAACTGGGGGGAGTTCATGCTGTTGATGCAATGACATCATGATTGCGCTGGACAGTATTGTACAGGATGCTGTGGGATGCTAAGGTAAATAATTGTAAATTATTGTGCTTTATATATCTGATATTAATAGTTGGTTTGAAAAAAAATCCAGATTATAAGAAATTTCCTGATAATATTTTCCGATTTATTGATTTCAAATTACATGACAGAAATCATGATACTAGCATAATACATTACATTATATATTTATTGTAACATAATACTTTTGACCTAACTTGTTTATCACATTGGTTTAAAGAGGATAATCGTGTGTCATATTGATATAAAATTACAAAGAGTAAGAAAATATATTCTGTTTGTTTGTTATTATTAGTGTTCCTGAAGCTCAATTGGTAGAGCATTGCTTTATCAAACGCAAGGTTGTGGGTTCGATTCCCCGGGAACACATGATAGGTAAAAATTGATAGCCTTAATGCAATGTAAGTCGCTTTGGATAAAAGCGTCTGCTAAATGCATAAATTTAATTTCTTAATGTTTAATTTAATTAGCAACATTTAGTGCATTAAACATTATATTACATCAAGATTTCCGAAACTGGGGTTCATGAAGGAACTGCAAGGGGTTCAAAAAGCATCTATATATATTGCTATTGTGTGAATATGTAATCATGCAATCAATAAAAGAGTAACTGTAGTCTGATTCAGAGTATTTTAAAATGTAATTTTATCTAACTACAAGTACTTTAATTTTTTTTGGAATCTGATTACTTAATCCAGATTACTTGTAATCAATTGCTACCCAGCTATATAAACTCCTGGTTTAAATCATTACTTGGACAGTTTCACATCAAAATGTTCTTTGTGGTTAGTTCTGATAATAAATCATGTTGTAATTTAGCACACACACACACACACACACACACACACACACACACACACACACAGATAGAGAGATGGCGACAGTTTCCTTATTGTTCATCAGAGACAATGCATACTGACAGTATCTGTAGTAACTTCCTCCATATATTCTGGAAAGGTTGTTGTTTATGTAAGTCTCAGGAAACCACCTATAGATGATCTTGCCCAGAATACCCTGATGGCATGTTACAGATTTGTAAAATAACACAGAAATAAACATGCTGGTATAGACATATGTGTTGGATCAGGGCTTCAGAAACACTCCTTCAGAAGTACAGTAGGTTAAATTAGAAACCTGAGGCCAACAAAGCTTACAGTCTGTTCACATTTAGACCTTTGAATATTTCACTGAGGCTGAAGGCTTGGGAATAACGGTCTTATTTCTGCATTTCTCTATATGGTTTTCATCTGTTAGATCATAGAGCGATCCAGTAGTGATTGTCAGGGGTCTGGTTCATGTATTCATGGCTCTATGGCTCTGACTCAAGTTCAGTGTTCATTCAACCTCTCGGCTCTTCTCTTTGTGAGAACATTGACGTTCAGGGAGCAGCAGACTCAACTCTTGGCCTCTCTTTTTCTTGCAATTAGTCAATGACAATTACATGTCTATGACCGTGCAGGTCTAGTTTGAAATATGTGCCAAGCTTTAAGTAATGTGCTTACAGTAAAATGAATTTCAGCCTGTTTTAATTACTCTAAATGTCTCTTGTGCAATTGTATCCATGAAGTTAAAAGTAAAAAATAAAATTTAAACATTAAAAACACCTTGGTTGTTCTAGCCCATCAAAAAAAAAAATATGTCTATTTTTTCTTTTTTGAATAATTCACTTCAGTTTATAGCCGCAAAATAAAAAGTAATAACATTTTTTTCTTAAATTAAGAAAACATTTTTATATATAAAAATAAAAAATAATCATGATTTAATATATATATATATATATATATATATATATATATATATATATATATATATATATATATATATATATATATATATAGTTTATAAATACTATTGGGTTTCTGTAATTAAAATTTAACATTAAAATATAAAATTTTAATACAATTTAAATGTTATGTAAAATATAACATTTCACTTTCGGAAATAACCTACTTTAAAATTATCTGATATTTCAATGCAAGCTTGACCCTTTTCCCTTTTTAACCTGCATATTTCATGATTAGTCACAAAAAAAAATATATATAAATATGTATAAATATATACATATAAATATATACAAACATATATATATACCATAGGTAGATAGACTTTTTATTAGATAATTTATTAGATTTAATTTTTATGATAATTTTTCAGTGTAATTTTCCATTTTGTCACGTGCCTTTGTATCACTTTAATATTTTGAACTTTATGTCCCTCAAAAATATTTAAAAATATTTTAATTCGTTACTTAAAAATGCATTTATGACGGTTCAAGTCATTGCATGTATTGAATGCTTTCTTGATGTATTTTTAAATATTTTTCACCGATTTTACGGGTAGCATATCTGTTCAGATCCTTTAGCACCACACAGAAATATTTAGTTTTCATAAATGGTCTTGAGTTTGTTGATATACAGTTCTCCAGCTGGACGTCTCCGAGGATGCTATAATCATCGCTCACAACCAACTGACCATCATCAGGAATACATTTCTGCTTCGACAACATGCGATTCCTCCTGCTCACGACGCATTGGAAAAGCAAACATTCAACGCCTGACAATCAGCTCATGATCCGACTCTCATTTACAGTAAATCGCACATGTGAGGGTCTAATCATTCAGTGTGTCTTGTGTTCTGTGTCCCAGTCGACGTATATGTCAGAACAGTGTTTTTGGTCCATCTCTGAGTAATGCCAGATAAAACAGCAGGATCCAACAAACTCATACAAAGGGATTCAATGTTAACAGTGGAGACCGGAGGAGCTCTCGATCTCCAGAGTGGATGGACAGAGCTTTTCTCTGGGATCGTTGATTTGAGCTCCCACTAAACCCCCTCTCTTGGGACACAGTCCGGCTCTGTTCCCCTCTCTGGTCCTCCACGCTCGGACGACTGCGTGCACTGGAGCGTAAACTACACTGGATGTAGTTTCACTGTTTAAGTTGGCAACTTGGATGAAACCTACCTGCTGACACCCTCAGGAAAGCCCACCTAATAGTCGAAGGAAAAAAGAGAAGCATCCGCGCAGAAAACTCCTGCAATGATGGGAATATTTTACAGAGCACCCTGCTGGAAAGACCAGCTTCGACCTGCTGGTTTTGAGCTAGTCTAGCTGTCAACACTGTCAATAACGACACCTGTTTCACACATCTGGCACCTGCCACATGTGAGCATCGTATATGTGTTTGGATAACATTTGAGCAAATATGCCTACTGCCATACTATATTGTAGACAAAAAACAGCTGAATTATATGTTTGAATACGTAGTATTCATAAAACACTAGGTCAAACACTATTCTATCCCATGAGGCCACTGGAGAAGATTTGAGAGTGACCATGAAATGAAGCAATTGCAACAAATGTAGAACTTTTGTAATGTGATCAGTGTTATGTGACAGACCATACATTTTAATCTTTGCAGAGCTGATTTTAATTCAAATGCAGTACATGCTTTAAAGCATGCAATTTAAAAAAAATATATATATATTTTTAACACACACGTCTTATTTTGTTCCAACGAGGCTCGTTATAGAATATGTGTTATTGCCATAAAGTTGCATTATAACAGAAATATCTTGAATGTTTTCTAAAAATGGTTAGTTCACCCATAAAAGAAAATTACCCCATGTTTTACTCACCCTCAAACCATTCTAGGTGTAAATTACTTTCTTCTTTCAGACGAACGCAAAAAAATGTCAAGCTTTATAATGGCAGTTGAATTGGGGTTCGAGATTTTGATGCCCCCAAAAATGCATCCATCTATCATAAAAAGTGCCCCAAACATATCTGAGGGGTTAATAAAGGCCCTCTGAAGCGAATCATAGCATTTGTGTAAGAAAGATACCCTTATTTCCAAATTTATGAACCATAATCTCTATAGTTTCCTAATGTTCAGGAGAGAGTGGCGTTCCAGTGGATGATGAAGGACGTAGGTGAGAATATGCTAGTCGCATGAGAACCAAGTTTTATTCACAGCAAAGGAAAACCAGTCTCCTCTCGGCTTATATTGGAATCCTCTGACATTTTTCTCGACAAATCCTTGTTTTGTACTTTTAATTTGTCACCGGTGATTTGTTTTGCTCTCTCCACTGCGCTTCAGCGGTCGTCACTTCTCACCAGAGCTATTGCTAAGTCCTACTTTATCCGCTGGAACGCCACTCTCTCGTGAGCGCACATATGACTGTTAGCGTAAACTAGAGATAACTGTTTATAAAGCTTGAAATATGGATATTTTTCCTACAGAAATACATTGCTTCACTCTAGAAGACCATTATTAACCCCCCAGAGCTGTGTAAATCACTTTTAATGATGTATGGATGCACTTTTTTGCACTTTTTGACATCTATTGACTGCACGGATCAGCCAGAACATTTTTATAACAAATATAACTCCAATTGTATTTGTCTGAAAAAGAAAGTTACGTAGCATTGCTTGAGGGTGAGTAAACCATGGGTTGATTTTTATTTTTTAGGTGAACTATCAAAAAATGTGTCAGTTTACTGACAAATATTAGTGATAAAACTTGAATTGACCTTATAAATTATCTAGAGTTTTATACCCCCAAGTTAAGAAAGTAAAAACAAAACTTTTCTGACGATTGCAAAACTTTCCACATTTCCACGAAAGTATTTCGCTTCCCAAGAAACTGTACGTTCACTTGCAGAAGCATTAAAATGTGGTTTGTCTTCCCACATCATAATATTTCCATCTCAAATGTTTGAGGGAGTGCAAATTTTTTTAAGAGAATGTGAAATCTTTAAAATATTCATATTTAGGGGCTTTGTATTATATGACTATTCCTTTGTGGACCGTGGTGGTCTCCCTGCTGTATCCTGATACTAAATCCTGACTCAGCCATGTTGTTTCTGGACTTAAAGATCTCCTCAGAAAGCAGAAGTAATTTCTAAAGGCCTCGATACATAGTTCTTGGTGTTCTGGAGATGTTCTGACTGCTTGTGGTCCTCTGTCTCCTGTGAAAACGGTTCTTCTGAGGGCACATTTTTCCTATTAGCTCCATGTGAGAGATGTCAGTCTATTTTTGGACCTCCTCCTGCTTCCCCACATCCATCTCTCCCCAGAGTGTCTGAGCCTCTTTCCCAGAGAAACCAAGCGTGCGTTTGCAAGTAGATCTTTATTGATGAGTTTGTGCCCATGGAAAACTGGCCATCTTTTGCATATTCCCATAAACCAGACACATACGAACAAGTGCATCCATCAGACTTTACCTCTCTCATTTTTAAGAGTTGGACGTTTGAGTGGTGGGTTAATCTTAGCCACTTAAGAGGTTTAAAAAGATTTACCATCCCTATAATGTCTGGTCTGGTGAAAATGCCTAAATTAAGCCTTCGGAATAAAGATTTCTGCCAGTTTTATAGCTGTTTCGTGATTTGTACCCAATCTCGAAGTTGACTCGAAGCCAACGTGAAGGTGGTGAGATATTTTATATCGCTGTAGAACGGCATGAGAACGGCATCTTTTTTTGTTTAAGATTTCGTCTCCACAACTGCAGCGTAAATATGTCACGCTAAATCACTCGGGTTTGTGCTAATCAAAAGACTCGGCTCTGTATTTTCTCAAAGAAGGCGAAACATGGACGCGCTCCAAGACTACATCTGTTCTGGAGCGACTCCAAGGTGAGTCTGTTCAAGAAGGTATGCTTCTCCAAAACAGTGTTTTGTATCAAACTCCTGAATAGACACAGAATATTACACTCCTCATTAGCACTGTTTATAAAGACTAGCATCGTATTACTCCTGCGTTAGGGATTTTAACTCATTTTGGCATGTAATTGTTGTAAACCATTAGTACTCTGGACATGAATGATTTCTTCAACCATGTGGTTTAGTGTACTATTTCTTTTCCATCCGATTAGACATGATTTTTATCTGGCAGATATTAAAACGGGAACACCCTAGCAACCAATTTGAAGACCCTAGCAACGACCTAAACAATTAGAGCACCTTAGCAAACACATAATAACCATTTGTCACATCCACATACTTGTTTCTCCATCCTTCTATTTAGAAATGTGTGTTCTGTTTTAGAATCTTTTGATGCGATTCCGCAGAATAGTATTTCAACACCCTTAGCAACGACCTAAACAATCAAAACACCTTAGCAACTGTCTAACAACACTTTGGTAATTAGAAAATGCAAAAATGTACTTTTTTATATCACAAAAAACATTGCAAGAAATTCCTTCCACTCCTATAAGTGCATGAAGAAACTTATGATTGATAAACGCTGCTTTTTGGACCCGTTTTCATTTTTCCGTTTGCCATTTATCTGCCTTATTGCAGCACAAGTACAATTACGTCAGCAAAAGCAGCTTCATTCCTCGTGTTTTTTCAACAGCATTACTTTCCCGCTTCAGCAGGGATCTGCTGATAGCATCGGATATGTAATGTAGCAAAACGGCTCCTTTGCGTAAACTTCACCGCTGGAATGTGTTCAGAGCCGAGGCCGCTGGTACACGCACTACTCAGAGGTCTGAAGCTGTACAGAAACACATCGTCCTGACATTGTTCTTACAGAGCCAGACCCACCTGATGGATCTGAGCTGGATCTCTCCAACTGCAAAACGTATTGGACATGCCGCGGAAATGAAATCCCTCTCATAAAGCTGTAGCAGTAAGATCATGGAGTGTGAGAGAAAACAGCTGTCAGACTTGAAGATTAATGAAGGAGTAATGGATGTGTATTACAGTGCCGGAAACGGTTCTTAAATTTGAAAGATCTTGAGGCGATTTCTTAGCAGGATTCATGCACCCGGCTCTCCATCGGGCCCCTTAGAACCTAATTTTCAATGCTTGCAGATGTATTGGACGTGCTCCTAAAACTGCAGCGTTCATTAGCTCTAGTTATAGTGTTGTGTCTTTATCTTCATACACAGCTGTGTTGGCACGTGTTAGAGTTGGGTTATATACAGTAAGCCTCATCTACTTCATTGTTTCCACTTATCAGTGCTGAGAAGGAATTTAACCATTCACTCATTGAAATTATATCTACTTTATGATTTATAAATTCTAGTTTTTAATACTTATATTATTGATTTTATTGAAAAAAATCCTTTATGAATAGAAAATGTAAAACATTTTAAATAATATTTATTTGTAAAAGATTACAGTCAATTTGGATGATTTTAATGTGTCCTTGCTGATTGAAAGTACTGATATATATATTATATTATTTCTAAAAAGTTTTTTATTTATTTTTATTTATTTTTTTTCATGTAAATGACCTAATAACCTCTTTCGCAACCACAAAGCAACACCAGCAGCAGCTTTATAGCAGTGATCTTTGAATAGGCAGTTTTTCCAGAAAATATCTCAATATTATTTTAGCATTTTTCAGGTGTAGAAGATTCCAGTCCTGCGTCTGGCTCACGAGTGCTCTGTCACGCTGTCCTCAGGGATCTCACAGGAGGTGTGTTATCAGGCGGCAGACAGAGAGACATGTCTTGTGTCTGTCTTCAGTCTCCTGTCATGAATCATCATGTGTGTCCGTCTCTGTGCAGGTGTGGATGTAACGTTCAGAACGCTTTCTGCTGCAGGGATGAGTCTGATTCAGTCCACACCTCCTCCAGTGCTGCTGAATTTACTGAAGATCTTGTCTGCCAGAGTTTTCACAGTGTCTCCACTGAAAGCTCTTTATTCTAATACAAGCCATAATGATTTTTAAAAAAATACATATGGATTAGGGATATTAGGCAGGTATACTGAAGCATGTATAGTCGATTATACTCCGGTTTGGCAAAATAGTAGCTCCCCTCCTGAAAGTTTATCTTACATAGTTTTTATTTATTTATTGTTTATCTGTGTGTAACAACAACTAATGGGCAAGAAAGTGCTTAAGAAACTGATTTAACTATTATTCAAATTTGTGTGGGAAATTAAAATATATTAAAGTATATAAAATATATAAAGTATTTGTGGTAATTAAATATAATATTTCATTATGAATATGATTTAGATTTAGATATGTATTATTATCTTTATTATATATTGTACAATATATGGTATTATCAAAATATATATTACAAAAAAATTATTACATTTATAAAATTAAAATGTATAGTATATATTATAATTGAATAATATTCAAAAATTGTATTATAAATATATAATATAAATATGTTTGAGTAAATTAAAACATATTAAGTTTATACATAAATATTATATAAATAGTATGACAATTATGTATTAAATACTGTATATATTTTCATTATATTTCATTTCATTCATTATATTTTTGTTTTTATCATTTACTGTTTTTATAAATATTTTATATATATTATATTTTTTATATATAGTATTTATATATATATATTACAATATTTAGCTTTTTTATATTGTTTTCATGTGCTTGATGTTTTTTTTTATAGATAAAAATAATATGGAAAAAAAAATGACCTAGAACTTTATGATTCTGTCTAATTCGCCAGTTTACAAAAAATAAATACAAATAAAATAAATTCTACTATTGAAAGTTGGAACTGTGTGGACAACTTTGTGGTCAGATGTCATCTTCTGCACTGGATATTAATCATAAAGATCTCTCTTCCCCTTCCTTTCCTTTCTCTTTTTTGCACTGAAGTTCATCACATGGACAGAGTCTGTGTTTACACGAGTCAAAGGCTCAGACAGGACCTGCCATCACTAATGAAACGCCGGGACGTCCCGCCTGGGCTGTTTGTGTGGGCTGTCAGGCTCCCCCATCCAGGATCTGTAAAACAGGCTGAAGAGAGAAAAAACAGACAGAGATGAATCTGTGAAACACAATTCAGCCTGAAATATGTCAGAGCGACACTCTTCAAAGATTCCCGCATTCAGACACACTTCAAACTGCTTACAGTTCAGATCTGACTCACACACACACTAGGTATTAATGACTGATTCATATCTATGTCTGTCTATATTCACTGTGTGTGTTGGGTGGTCTGTTGTCACTGAACACAATCACCAGTGTGCTGCTAGTCGTCGGTCCACTTCACTTGATACAAACAGTCAAATAATCACAGCCACCCACAGACGCATCCTGACTCACTCTTACTCAAAACTAGTCTGTACTGCATGTTACCTTCATTACATGCTCCAACAAAGTCTAACACAGGGAGACTCTGAAGACAAACGTGTTGTGTGACGCAACACAATCACAGACAAACGGGCAAACACGTTTCCTCTTGAGATAAATGACTTGCTTCGACACATCAGTGAGAATGGAAAGAGAACATTAGACTGGTTTGAAGCTGTTTTCTAGACCAAGTGCGTTCATGAATTCATGACATTTCATAACTGTATAACTGTTTTAGATTGTTCTTTTTGTAAAGGCGAAAACAGTAACCAAACAACAACAAAATTGTTTAAAGCTGTTTATTTTATAATTATCTAAAATTTAAGTGTGTGCCTGTAAATGTTATGTTATCTTTATTACTGCTGTTGTACATTGTATATATTGTATAATATTATCAAAATACATACATACTTTCTATGTTCTATGTATTATATATAATATTTCTGTTTGGATTTAATTAATTAGCAAGATTATTCTAAATATCCATCCATCCATCCATCCATCCATCCATATATAAATATATACAAAATAAAATATAAGTTGTATTTTTTCATTTTCTGTCAGTTCCTTTCAGAGATTAGATTTTTTTATTATTATTGAGAATATATGCCCATTTTTATTACCATGCACTTCAGATTTAAATATAAACAAAAATAATTTAATACATTTAGACAATTCATTTAATAGAATAAAGTATAAAATGTGTGTGTGTGTGTGTGTGTGTGTGTGTGTATATATATATATATATATATATATATATATATATATATATATATACACAGACACAGTATTTTGAAAATATTTTATAAAAGATTAAAAATGTATAAACATGAGTACAAAGAAAATAAAATCACCTGTTCCTTCAAAATTTGTGTACAATATATATTACAATAAATAAATATGCTAAAAGTATATAAATAAAATATATATATGTCAGTGAGGTGGAAAACTGGTTTCTGTTTTAAGAAATATAAAACTTGCCAATAACATACATTTTAAGAAGAAAATGTAAAACGCATGCACACACACACACACACACACAGAGAGAGAGAGAGAGAGAGAGAGAGAGAGAGAGAGAGCTCTGATGTTTCCTTAATATTATGTTAATATTCAGGGAAGTGTTGGACCAATGAGGTTTGGCGGTGGGCGGAGTTTCCAAACAAGATGCTACAGAAAGACACACGAAGCAGTCAACAATATGTCGTGTCACTTGTTGACGCCGGTTTCAGATAAAAGGGAGTTCTGCAGCAACAAAGAGAGCAAAAGTCATTCAATTTTAACAAGAAAGCAACACAATTATATTTAATTTAATGTGAATGAGCCGCCACATAATTGATGTGATGTCATGCTACAAAAGGTTAGAGTTATTTAGGTTCCAAGTGAAGTGTAATTAGGCTTGCCACAGCACATTTGTAAATGATTCGCAGCACGATGTGTTTCTCCTGCTCTGTGTCATGTAAGCTGTTGTTAACCTGGGGTTTGACATCTTTGTCTGAATAGTGGACTGCTTCCATTCACTGTCTCTGACTCTGACTCTGAATCAATCAACTCTCCTCCGCTTCCCACACTGTGCTCACGGGTCACTTCACAAACTGGAAGCAGTCCTGCGAGCAGAAATAGAAACAGAGCGGTCCAGTCCAACACACATCTCATGCTGAGCGTCTGGATAAAGTGTTACACACAAACACCCTCCGTTAACTAGCTACATGCATTACTGCAGAAATACATTCATATTTGTAGGGAATGATTAAGCTTTATTTATGGACAACTTTTCAGCCGTGTTTTTGTCTCACATTTCACTGAATGTTGTTGGTATTGTTATTTTATTGGTGTTTAAATAATAATCAATATCATTTATGAAAAACAAAAAGCAAGAAAAAAAGTTTTTTTAAATTTTAATGGTTGTTTTTTCTTTGGGTACTTTCGCCAATTTATAATGTATAAGAATAGATGTAACAAATGTAACAAAATCATAATTTAAATAATGTTTTGTAAAGAAATGCAAAATCATACACCAAATTCTAGCTGGTTGTTGTTGTTGTAAATTAACAATAATAATAAAAAAAATAATTAAATACATTTTATTCATTTAATTATTCATGGAAATAAATCAGAAATAGAAAAGTATATAAAACTATTAATCTTAGAAAATTACATTATATAAATATTAGATTAAAAAAAATACGCTAATCAATAATTACCAATGTTGCCTTTAATGTTTAAGCTGAAGCACTACAGTAAAATTACTAAGTGGAAATAAATAAAAACTCAAACTCAAATAAAACAAATCAAACAAAGAAAAACTAGTAATATTGTAAAACAACAACAACAACAACAATTTAACATGGAACAATGATAAAATGTTTAGAGTTCATGTTTGATTATGTAAAATATAATAATTAGCATTTAATCAAAACAGTAGCAGAAGAAAACAAAACCATCTTTGTGAAGAACAGAAATATGATTTACATTTTTGCCGGATGAAGTCAGACTCTGAGACTAAGAACCTGGTGTATTTCTATTTCACTGCTGGTTCTGAAGCAATATTTCTCAGATGAATGAACATGTTCTGATGCTGTAGATAAGACTGGATTGCATAACACTTATGAAAGACAATATCACTATTCACGGTTTTCTTCAGAAAACTGCTGCAGATTATTAGAACATTATCATATGGGTTTTGACACTTCAGCATTTTAAATTTGACTAAATATTTGCTTCCATGATTTTATGTCGTATCAAAGTTTCATGCCTGACTATAGCATGTCTACTGTATATGTTGGTCACTATTAGTCTGTTTAATGGGCCATGCTCCATGTAAAACTACACTGATATACTATCTACAACATGCACATAAATGATTCCCATTTCGGATTTCTGGAATATTGAACCCAACAATTTTTGGTGTGTAAAGTGCTATTGGGCTTAGTTATATTTAGCATGATAGGCTACTGAACGTTTTTAATGTTTACATTTTGGCGGGCAAAAATTCAGTCGTTTCAGTATGAATTTGCAATATCAGAAGGTAGCTTCGACTTTTCGGCTTTCTTGAGTTGATAAAATTCAGACTTCTTTTTCTCAGCCTTCTCAGAATTTTGAGATATGAGCTCAGAATTCTTCTTTTTTCTCTCGAATTCTTTTATTCCTTTAGCCTATCTTTCGTTTCTGCCACAAAATAATAATAATAAAAAAGTCTTTTTTACTTTTATGTCACAATTCTGTCTTTTTTTCCCCTCACAATTGCAAGTTTATATCTCACTCTCTCTCTCTCATAATTGCGAATTTATTCCATTTCTCCAAACAATTTTAGCCAGTGAAAATCCGCTAATGTAGCAGCGAATATAGCCTACGACTTTAAGAAGTGACAGTAGCTATTCCCTTAAAAAATAAACAACGAATGAGAAATGAAATCAGCACATAATTCAAACAGAATCTTACACTATCAATATTCCACTACGGTACTTGGCTTATCATTTTTGAAATGAAAAATTGTTAAAACATTAGGCAGATGGCTGGGAACGACCCAAAGGTGGCCTATTTGTGTGGCAGCCACTGGCGAATGGTGAGAACCATATTTCTGTGTTATTATAACTGGCATTTGTCATAAATCAGCATTGAAGCCTCTCGTTGACCCATGTCTGAGTCCAGTATAGCCGAGATTTACCCAGCAGGCAGTTCAGCAAACACACAGGAGGGCAGTGAGATGTCAGGGGTCCCATGATTACTTCTGTGCTGGGCACACGGTCCTGGACCACATCTATTGACTCTGGCACAACATGAAGAGGAACGCGTTTACACCAATAATTAAACCCAGCACTCGTTTACAGCCCAAGCTCAGTCTGGAGACCAAACAAGATGGAAATTTGTTCCACATGTTGGTATCAGCGTTGCATGATTGTACCTTTCAGCATAGGACTTATAAGAGAAGAAAATACTTGATTTCCATTTGCCATAAAATTACGACACACACACACACAACAGCCAAACAAATCAAATTTCCTTCAGAAAAAAAAGGAGGCCTTTGTTTACAAAGATAATTATTGTTGAGTGAAAGCCATAAATCTGCTGCAGCTCACAGGTCAAAGATTCATCATGAGTCATTATAAAACGTTTCAGAGCGGTTTATATGTGTAGTATTTTGAAATATGAGTCGTTTTATGATATTTACGTGTAACTTTAGCACGTCCAGCTCGTGCTTGATACGGAGCGGATATCTATGCGGTAAGTCCGGTGTTTATTTGCTACCTAATGCGATACAGATATTTTTAATGACTCCGTTGTTGATTTAATGTGTCAAACCGAGCACTTGTTAAACATAATAAGCTCTAATTGAGTTCAGCATCACATCGTCAGTCTCTGAAAGGATTCAAATCAATAGTTGGACGGTGCTCAGAAGGTTACTGCTGCGTTTCTTATTCATTCACAGAGAAAAAGTAGTAGGCGACACAAAAAAGTATAGTATATCATGTTATATTGCTCTGACGTTAATAATAATAATAATAATAATAATAATAATAATATGAAATGCGTCTGTGCGTCATAAGTATGATTTGAGCGTCAACACTGACATCTACCGGTTGGTTTGAGAACTACATGAGCAACAATTCAGTCACGAGTCATTCAATAAATTTATCTAATATACTGTGTCTGTGTGTACATATGTATTTGGTGTACAAATATGCCGCTATTGTCGTTTATAGGAAGTGAATATTACAGACATGTATGAAGACATTAAAACATTTACGACGAGTTTGCATTAGTCCGTCTGTGTTGTTAATAACTTCACAATGTTTGTGTAGATTTGTGTACGAGGAATGTTCTTTAGGAAACGCGAAACCGAAATCAGTTTACTTTAAAAGTAGAAAGACCAGTGGGATTGTCTAAAAATAGAAACCAGCTATTCCAGAAACTAACTTTGAAGGCAAATCGAGAATAGGCCGCATTCTGTAAACAATGTGGGAAACGTGTGAGCAGCATGGGAATATTTCCCAGCATTCTCATGTCCAGAGCCAGGGTCCATTGTGTAATCTTGTTTTTGAAGTCCCAGATGAAATGAGGCATGACTGCTGATGAATGTAGGCTTTGTGTTTATCTGTCCAGACTGTAGAAGGCCCTGCCTAACAGAGATGCAGCATACGTGTTATGAAATTTCCCTTTTGTATTCCAGAAACACTTTTAACAAGTTTCCAAATGAATCCTGTTCTCTGGTTTCTTTGGATTAGGCACAAAAAACTTACTGTTTTTGTCATTTAGGGAGCCACTGGGGAGATGAGGTAGTGGTGTTTCTGTGGAAACAAATCAACACAGTCACATGGCTTCATACTAATGAATATTCTCACTGGCTCTTTCCAGACCAGGCAGTTTGTTGGTCACTTTTGGCCTATGCCATCGCCAGCATGAGCCTAACGGGAATCGATCTGTCTCTTAACGGGACGGCCTTATTAAAACCAAATGACACAGGAGCACAAGCTGCTCTCTATGGTGAGTAAACGGTGTTTTAACTCATGAATGTGATCCACTAGCATTTGGCAATCACGGCATGTTTTCTTGAACAGTATATTTGAAACCAAGATAATATGCTTACGTTATCTATTTTTCACTTTCCTCACACAGAAGTCAGGGTGTTCAACATCACCCTTTCGTCGATAGCTCTGTGTGTCCTGACAGTGACAGGAATCATCAGCTGTATCTCGTACAGAAGACACAGAAGGTGAGTGAACAGACGTACAGTGTGACAGAAAAAGGGCTGGACACTTAAGCCACAGTCAGATAATGTTTTGCTTAAATGTCCCTCTGTCAAAAGAATAATTAAAAACCTTGAATAATTTGGCAATGATACAGCGCAAACACTTTATTTTTGGCAAAATATTTCACATAAAGTTTCAATAAAGTTTCATAAAGGTTTCATTGTAAAACTATAGATATATTGTTCGGGGAAGGGTTGTGGGTTCTAGTCTCGGGCCAGCAGGAATTGTGGGTGGGGGGAGTGCACGAACAGCTCTCTCTCCACCTTCAATACCACGACTTAGGTGTCCTTGAGCAAGGCATCGAACCCCCAACTGCTCCCCGGGCGCCGCAGCATAAATGGCTGCCCACTGCTCCGGGTGTGTGTGTGTGTGTGTGTGTGTGTTCACTGCTCTGTGTGTGTGCATTTCGGATGGGTTAAATGCAGAGCACAAATTCTGCGTATGGGTCACCCGTATTGGCTGAATGTCACTTCACACTTCAACTTCAAAATTAAAACAAAAATTACTTTTGAAAGAAAGAAATATGGGTGGGAAGATGGGAAGAAAAATTATATTTCAGTGATTTTAAGTTCTCTCAAAAAAGAAATTTTTGCATTCACTTCCAAAAGCAGCGAAATAGTTTTGCAAGTGAATTCAAAAGCATTGAAATATATATTTTGTCATTGCTTTTGAGTTTTTTTTTGTAAAAGCATTCAAATCTAGTTTTTCCTCCTACCTAATATTATTTACAATGACACAAGTTTTGCAAATCAATGCAAAGTTTCTCAGGGGACACAAAATCACTGAAATATAATTTGTTTCAATGCTGTGTTTGAAACATAAAAGTTGTGCGAAAACAAGAAGGTTTTCATGGAAACACTACTTTTTCAAGATAATGCAAAGTTGGTAATGCAAAAGTTGTTGGAGCAAACGCGAAGATTTTCAGGCAAACACACTACTTTTGCAAGAGAATGCACATTTTGAAACGCAAAAGTTGTGCAAGCAAATGCATAGATTTTGCTAAGAGTTACAGGGAAACGAATACTTTTGCGAGCAAATGCAAAGTTTCTTGAAGTAATGCAACACTTTTGCAAGAGAACTCAAAGCTACACAGAGAAACACAATACTTTTTGCAAGATAACGGAAACTTTCCCAGGGAAAAAGGCACAACTTCTGTAAGCGAACACAAACTTTATCAGGCAAACGTAAACATTTTGAGTGTAGTTTTGTGATTGAAGGCAAAAGCATTGAAATGTTATTTTTCTTTTTTGGTCAAAACCATATTATTGGATCCTAAGTGGTGTCTAATAGCTGCAATGGTACGTGTCTTTGTGTAACAGGAAGTGTAAACGGGCGCGTGTCTATGAGAGCGCCGTGGCCAGCGAGGTTCCTGAAGAACCAGTGGGTGTTATGTGTGTGAGGAAGACCCTTAGTTTCCGTAACCCACTCGCCCTGTTCAGAAGACAGGAGGGGCCAAAGGACAACTCACGCATCCAGTACATCTACACCAACCCTCTGCCTGTGGGCCACGAGGAGGACAGGGTCCCCCCTCACACCGTGTCCATACACACTCCACTCACGCTGCAGGACTACGCCAACACCCCCAACAACGGCATCATCCTGGCTCCGCCCATCTTTTACATGCAGCTGTAGAAATTCAGTGTTTGAAGAACAGTTTGCACATTGTCATGTCATCCCAAACCCGTATCATGCGCTTTCTTACTTAGACCACAAAAAGAGACGTGTTGAGAAATGCTGCCCATCTTTTTCCAACAGTTTAATTGTCATAAAACAGCTGTTTAAAGCGTGCTTTACAAAAGTAGCAGAATGTGAATTACATCCACCAGAAAAGCAGATAGAGATCGAGACTGAGAGAGAACGACAGGAAAGAAAAATCACTGGCGATCGTTACGATGATGACCAATAAAGTCAGTCAACAATATCTTTACACAATCGGCTGAGTTTCTCGGATCAGCCAATCCAGAGCCTCCTTCCTGCCTTGCCTCTCGAGCTCCGCCCCAATCGTCTCTCGGCATTTCTTGTGGTAGTCATTCACCCAATCACGCTGCAGGAAGACAAGCATGTATTAGTAGAGCAATCCATGCTATAATGAAAGCCATTTCACAGACGTTTAATGGAGAGGTTTCACTTCAAGTTTTTAAGTAAACTCTCAAGTACATGTATCCGAATGCAATTTGATGTAAATTACCTAATGTTAAAGTAATGATGTAAATACTGTTAAACATGTTTTGATTTTTTTTTGTGCTAGCTAGTTTTTGGCCATAAGGTGGCAACACTAACCTTGGCCTGTGGTTCCACATTCAAAAACAAAAACAAAATCTATAAAGGCGGGAAAAAACGCCTATGCAACTGGAGTATTGCTTTGAAAGGTTGTGCGCTCTGCTACACGTGTATGCTAGCATCCGTTTCAATAAGTTTACTTTGAGGGGTAGATAGCTTAAATCATTTTTAGATAACTTATTAGATTTCTTAACAAAAAATAAACACTTTGTAACAAGCAATGTTGTTGTGATTTTCTTTTCCAGTTACAAACAGCCTACAAGCAGCCCTAATTACTAAAAACAAAGCACACTGTTAGCATGCTAACTAGGGGGGTTTATAAAACACAATTTTTTAATTAAAAACCTAAAAAGTATACGTTTTAACCATTGATTTACACAACGGCAGTGGTTTGGGAGCCTGAAAATTCAAATTGTTGAAAAGGATTTACAAAGAGGAAGTTTCTGAAAGAAATATCATCTTAATGTAAAATACAAATAATGTGATTTTGTAAAACCTGTGATTTTTCTCTATATATAGGTATCTATTATTGTTTCTCTATAAAGTGACATCAACTACTGGCCTGGCACAAATAATACAGTGTTTTATGTAGCTTTCATTTTTAGCACATTGTTGTCACGTAAACATATTTTTATACCTAACCAAACCAAATTATATATTTATATGAGAACATCTAAGGGCCTGCTTTTACCTCTTTCTGTGTGAGCAGGTCTGTGTTCATCATCTTCAGCTGGATGGGGACCAAAGTGAGGGGTTCAAACGTCAGACTACCACGGTTTCTGTAGTTATACTGAACGAAAGGAAAGGAAAAGCTGAAATATCATACTTTAGGTCTCTCAAAAGTACATGAAATAGTTTTTTAGTTTGTGCTACGTCTTCGACTCAATACTGACACCCATTGGTGTGGATGAAGCAACACACACGCACCAACAAAACGGGGACAAAAATGAACCCAGTGCATCTTTGAAATAAACTGCATTAGAAAATTAAAGTAGGCTATTTTTTCTACGTATAAATATGAAGAGATTAATCTGTGGTTTGATGCAGTCTTTACCTTAGTTTTGGCGGGAATAACCAGGACAACATTTTCTATCCGAATGCCAAAAGATCCATCTTCATAGTATCCGGGCTCTTGAAACAAACAAAAGACTCACATTAACCTCAGAAGTAATTTACAATGTATGAGGTAACGATATCATTTAAATAAGAAGAGAAAATAGTAATGATTAAAGCACGTATGCGTTTCCGTACCATCGCTGACAATCATTCCAGCCTCCAGAGGTTCGTCTGCAAACGTTTTGTAGCTGATGCCACATGGACCTTCGTGCACATTAAGGAAACAGCCGACCCCGTGGCCGGTGCCATGAAGATAGTCCAACCCAGAGTCCCAGAGAGCAGCACGAGCAAAAGAGTCCAACAGGTGACCTGAACCCAACAGCACAGCCCTCTGAGACAAAACATCTCTCTCTAAAACTCTTCAAGTGTCTGATTATAATCCCTTACCTTTGGTTCCATTGGGAAAAACGGCAGCACTGACCGCGATGTGTCCCTTCAGGACATACGTGAAGCACTCCTGTGGAGATCAGAGGTGGAAGCACACAACTGTTAGCATCAGAATAGCGTTTTCAGACTGTAAAGTAGGAACAGAGTTTGATCTCGAAGTAAAATAATAAGAAAAAAGTAGTGGAAATGGCTAATCCAAAGGTTGTTGGAGATTTACCTTCTCATAATCCGTGGGTGTGCCGAAGTGCACTGTACGGGTCACATCTGTAGTTCCATCTCTGGAAACCAAAGATACAACAAAAATAAATAATAAATCCAATTTCATAGTAGATATTATTTGTATTTATTTTGTATTCATTTATGATTAAAAAAGCGGTGTCCGTGTGCTTACAAGTACTGAGCTCCGGAGTCAATAAGATAAATCTCATTTAGAGAAAGAGTCCTGTTGGTTTCTGGGAGAGGCCTGAAAGACAAGAACAAAAAGGATTCTTCAAAATAAAACAAAAATTCAATATGAAATACTAGATTATTAGAAGAGCTCACATGTAATGTATTATGGCCCCATTTGGTCCCACACTAGAGATGGTTGGAAAACTCAGCCCGACAAAGTCTTTCTGTTGACTAGATAGGAAGAAAAGGAGATATTCTCAATTGAAAGTAGATGATTTTGCTGCCTCGGTGTCTGCAGTTCCACATATCACCACAAGAGGCTCCACAATCTCACAGAAGTCAAAAACAGCAGCAAGGTATTTGTAGAAATATATACACATTTCATTTATGTGGATGAATTCATCATTTGATTCTGGTTACAGGTCAAATGCAGCATGTCTGACTCACCTTCGCAGTTCTTCAGCTTTATCTGCCACTGATATCTCTGTGACCGTACCTTTGGGAATCTGTTCAAAGGACAAACACAAGCTCATATTCATAAATAAAATAAATAAATTGCAGGCACGTTAAGAAAAACTCCTAAATATATTTCCAGTGAATATTTTGTACACAAGCATACCTCTTTCTCCAGCCAAGCAAAAAGTTCACACAGCGCCACTGCGTCTTTGATCTGTGATAAACATATCGTGATCCATAAAGCAAAAGCGTTGAAGATTTCTGAATTAGCAGTAGTTATGTGGACTTACGTGTGCCATCTTCATGCCTTGGATCTCTGTGGGGTTCTTGACGGCTTTAGCCAGACATAAGGGTGTGTACGGGATTGCAGATCTGTGGGACTGAACGCTTACCGTTGTTTAATCAATAATATTGAATCATATTACACCACTTTAGATGGAAAGAGTCAAATATCAAGACTTACTGAAGCAATAGTTCACCTCAAAATTAATATTTGGTGAAAATGTGCTTTTCCACAGGTCATCCAAGATGTAGAGGAGTTGGAGAAAATGTGGAGAAATGTAGCATTAGATCACTTGCTCATTAAAATGATCCTCTTTAGTGAATGGGTGCCGTCAGAATCAGAGTCCAAACAGCTGATAAAAACATCGACAACTAATCCACATCACTCCAGTCCATTGGTTAACATCTTGTGAAAAGTAGCAAATTTCTTAGAAACAAATTAATCAAGACGTTTGTACATCAAACTAAAATATGAATCCTCTCTATAATATTGTTTTAATCCAGTAAAAAAGTTGTCTTGTCTGAATCAGGAGAGAAATATGCACAGATTAAACAAGTGAAAACAGCATGAAACTGTTCAGAAAGAATATTTTGCGGGGTTTTGATGCGAGAGGACAACAAGGGATGGCCTTTTTCACTGGAAGAAGCGTTATCATTCATTATTAACTCGTATAATTGCCTAAGAAGGTTCAAAGTTAACATTAATAATGGATTTGTTTCTTACAAATATGCAGCTTTCACAAGACATTAATTGATGGACTGGACTGGTGTGGATTGAGATTTTTTAATCAGCTGCTTGGACTCTCATTCTGACGGCACCCATTAACTGCAGAGGACACATCAGTTAGCAAGTGTAATGCTACATTATCCTAAATCTGCTCCGATGAACAAACAAACTCATCTACATCTTGGAGTACATTTCCAGCATAATTTTCATTTGTGTGTGAACTATTCCTTTAAGGTTTAGGACACAAGGTGCATTGCCTTTTAACTTAAATAAAAGGACACATTTCTGAACAGAATATTCTGCAAGAAATATCAGTAAAAACTTACACAGTCTCCACAAGCACAAACGTATCTTGACTGACCTTGGGTATGACTTGTGTAAGAGCGCAGCTGGCCTTGTCACAAATCCACATCTTCTCTTTGGGTGCCAGCGCCGCACAGACCGCCTGCAGCTCCGTGTACACAGACTCGTACGGGAAACACTGTATGGTCAGTTCGGGTTTGCTCGGACTGTCCAGTTCCAAATGCTCCCGGACCGCAGGGTCCAACAGACGCTTGCTGTCCACAAACAACCTAAAACAAGATATGGACCGGAGGACAACTGTGAGTGTCACACTTCATTTGAAATCTAGAACATTTTCTAGAGGAATGCACTTTTACTTTATGTTGCTCATGCCGATGACCGCATAGGCGAAAAACACGGGGTTGTACTCGATGTCTGACCCACGCAGGTTAAAAAGCCCTGTAGAGAGAAAGTGAGGTTTTACTTTTATATTTTCAGTATTAACTCATAAATCTTCTATCACGCATTAAAAATGCCAAAGAATGTGAATAACACATTGGTGCACATACACAAACTTACAGATATATACTAGCATTTAAATTATAAATATTATTACAATTTAAAATAAATACTTATTTAAATATATTTTAAAGTGTAATTGTATTTCAGTAACGGTAAAGTCACATTTTCAGCATCATTACTAAATCTTCCTCCTAAATATGGCAAAACGAGCTTGTCCCTCGTGCAATCATGTCCATAATTATCAACATCTGACACAAGAGCTCTTTAATAAGAAAGTGGAGAGGGAACAAGTGCTAAGTCGTGATCTGAGCACTTAACACACACACACACACACACACACAAAGCGTGCTGTGAGGCGATACGTACATGCGATCTCATCTAGAGCTGTTACCACGAACCAGGAGATCTTCCTTTCAGACATTTTTCCTCTCAGAGCTGTAACTTTATCTTGCCAGGTGAGACCTTTGTGGAGAAAAAGCAACCGCAGCATTTTATCTTATTTTATTGTGGCACGATCCTGTGGATGCTTCATGACTGACCTGTAGGATCATATTTGTATACTGTAAATCATCCAGTGAGATGTGCTGACCGGTGTGTTTGAGGCCCAGGGCGATGAGTTTGGTGCTGGGCCGAGCGGGACGGTCCTGCCAGATGACGTCGATGAGATTGTCCTGCACCGCAACCAGAGAGTGTCCCGCGCTGCTCAAAGCCTTCGCCATGTTCTTCCACTGGTCTGAAAAACACACACCACAGGCACATGATGCATCTGGGTGATGTCTGTATATCTGCATGACATTTTAAATGAATTAAAATAATTGCAATAATGCAAAACTACATTCATTATGTTTTTGTTGTTGAATTCCTCACCGGCAGCAATGATCCAAGGATCGACTCCCACTTTGGAGTTTTCTGGAAGAACGCTGAGGAGCCAGTCCTCCTGAGATGGGGTTTCCTTCAGTCCTGACAAAACAAAAGGTCATAATTATTTTCGGATTGCTCTTTCGAACACTGTTGTATATTTTACACTAATCAATGTAAAGCTCAAAACTCAAATCTAGGAATATATTCTAATTATAATTTTTGCAATGACTTATGAAAAGCAGCACTTTGGCCGACATGCTTTCGCGATTATGTAACAGCAATCCGATAACAAAAGAAATGAGCTTGCAACTGCACGTCATAAAACTATGCTAACAGTCGCTGTACCCATTTTCATCAGAGTCCAGTTATTGTCCATCTGTTGGCTGGCCTGCAGGAAGTACCGCCCATCTGTCCATAAAGCAGCGTGTTGTTCTGTCACAATAGCAGTACCTGGAGCAAGCATGTTTATTAATTACAGCGCATACATTTATAAATCACAGATTCATTGTTTAAAAGGCTTAATGTTTATAAATTACAGGGTGCATATTTACAAACCACAGGCTGTAAGGCTGTATATTTTTGAAGTTACAAATGTCTATACATCACAGGCTGTTGATTGCTTATAAAACAAAAGCTGAATGTTGAATATTTATGGATCGCAGGATATACGTTTACAAATCACAGGTTGCATGTTTACAAATCACTGGCTGTATATTTTTAAATAACATATTGAAGATTTACAAAGCACAGTTTGCACATTTATAAATTCACATGCTTCATATTTAAAAATCAAGGGTTTGAGAAAGCAGAATCTCTCAAAAACATAAGCTATGAACCTCAAACCCCAGTTTTACTCCTCCCTTCTTTGAGTAAATGATATTGGGGTGAGGTGAACTGTACTTTCTTGTAGTGACACTGTCAAGAACGGTCAAGTTTTAGTTTTTTTGGGGGGATTATACTGTATGTTTATGATCTAGTTCTACTTCTGTGTGTAATCTCTCTTGTTATGAATGCCATTGTTTCTATGTATGTGTTCACCTATGAAACTGTATTTCTATAGTTGATAAATCTCCATTGTGATTGAGTAAAAGAGGTATTAAATTATACTGCTGTCATATCACAGTTATATAAAAGTGAATACTTTGGAGTTACACACACCTGCAGAGCCGTTGAATCCGCAGATGAATTCACGTCTGCAGTCACAGGGCGCAATGTATTCACTCTGCAGAATGGATGGATGGATGCAGTGGGGAAAAAAAAGAGAGATATGAAGGGAAAAAGTGAGATCAGCTCTGTCAGCAATCAGTCCTAATTACTGCTAATTTAACCAGCAAGCACAATGAAGGAAACCACTCGGCAGGAGGTCACACTCACTCACACACACACACACACACACACACATGTAATCAGAGGTGATTTCATAATCACAGAGCCAGATAGGATGTGGTGTGAGAAGCCCATCACTCACGTCTCACACAATAGAAATGAAAAGACACGACAAACACACACACAATTTCCCTGCAGCAGCTGAAGTCAATGATGTCATTTGGTTCTAGAGTGCGGAATGTTTAGAAGATGGAATGTTTATTCATCACAAGCTGTATATTTTTAAATCACAGGCTCAATGTTTATAAGCTGGAATGTTTATAAATCACAGTCAGTATTATTATTATTTTTACATAGTCTGTACGTTTATAAACCAGGTTGAATATTTATACATGACATGCTGCGTTTATAAATCAAAGGTTCAATGTCTTGAAATCACAGGTTATATAAATCACACTCTTCATGTTTATAAGGATAAATGTTTAGAAATCACATGAAGTGATTCTTACAAATCACAGCCTGTACATTTATAAATAACAGGTTGAATGGGTTAGAGTTTAAATGTTTAAATCACATGCTATATGTTTGTAAATCATGGTCTGTATATTTATATGCATCACAGGCTATTAAGTAAATCTCAGGCACTATGAAATGTTTATAAACGTACAAAACAGTATTTATACAAATTACAGTCCATGCATTTATAAATCACAGACTATATGTTGGTAAATCACAGGTTGTATTGTAAAAAGGCTGAATATGTATCAATCACAATCAAGATGAGTCTGCATGTTTCTGAATGAGTGGAGCCCAGCTCAAAGGTTTCAGTGTGCTGATATATCACCTGATGTGCATCTCCTGATGGGACGATGTAGGCTTGGATGGGCTCTGTGATGTACTTGCTGTTCTTCATGACCTGGCGGAGCTGCCTGAGCAACTCCACTGTGATCTTCGGAGACATAGCGTCTGTTGAGAGAAAAAAGAAAGTTAGAATTGTTGTAATATTTCAATCAATATCTAATTCTGAGGAATATGACTTTTCACTTTCAGACCTATGTTGACCAAGACCTGAAAAAAAACACTATTCTGTAAATTTGTTCAAAACATTGTAAAAATGCATCCTTGATATTAGATTATCATGAATTAAATCCGCTGCTAGTGAAATCAGATCAATGATTTCACAGTTAACAAGTTACCAAACCACTCAGACATCTACATGTTTCTGACTGTGCAAGTGTGTGCATAAGTGCAAAAAAACAAAAACAAAAACAAAAACCTTACATAAAGAACATAAAGAATTACCTGCAGGCATTTTCCCTCTGTGAACTAGAGAGCTTACTGGTAACGTGGAGCTCAAAGTTGGAAAGATATGAAATTGTTAACCTGTACCTTGCACAGACGGTCTCTTGAGTGGCATAAAGCGACCATCCCATAGTTAAAGATTTACTGTCTACTTCTTCTTGTTCTGTTATCATGCAACCATTTACCACAAGACAACCACAAAACCTTCTCTTTTTAAGAGACCATTTTCTGTCAGCGTTATCAAAGAATGAGGGAATCAAATCAGTGAATGATTTAATGTGTAAATAGATATTCCGATTCAAGTTTACACTATTCCTATGAGAGACTATATTAACAATAATCGCAGTAATGTTTTGGGAAAGCATGGTTCCTATATTGATTATAATTATTTATTTATTTATTTTAGATATTTAAAATATCTCTTATTAAAATGTAGTTTTATTTGTATTTATGTATACATATTGTAAAGAGATTAAAATAGATAGATAGATAGATAGATAGATAGATAGATAGATAGATAGATAGATAGATAGATAGATAGATAGATAGATAGATAGATAAACACTGTGGCCTGAGCTTATTCATTCACAAAATAAAAGCTACAAAGCTCAAAAGCTACAGCACAGACAGGCCAGTGTTGCATCATCCAATCACGTCCCTGGAATTATCATATCGACTGCTGATTGGATAGAAGCGCTTTACAGTTCAACAATATAAACAATCTATATTTAAACGGTCAGTTTTTAAGCATTAATTTAAACGGGAGATGTGCACTGTACGAGGACATAACAACGTATCAGTAAACTAAAGTTAAATCCAAAGAAATTTTCGTTAAAATGTATTTTTATCATGTTTTGTCTGTTGTAGGTGTGGCAGTATCCCATTCCGTTCATCCAAATTCATACTTTAAAAAACATAATAGATATTAATCTGCAAACATACTTGTGTTTTTATTTATGTTTCACTCACTATGTATTAAATACTTGCTATTCTTATCAAAGGAGAGAGCTCGTGTGATCTGCGCCGACGCTTATTCATTCATCAAAACACACGCATGTTATTATGCAAGCAACAATAACAATAACACTCGTGCTGGCCTCACGAACCACAATCCACGACTGTCTTCTGAGCGTGGAGCACACACACTGAACGACAGACATCAAACAGGCGACCAGTTACCTGACAGAAGCGAGACTTGAGATGTAAACAATCGGTAAAACTTGGCTGTTCCGTGTGTTATTGTGCGAAGGAAGCTGCCATTACAGTGACGCTGACGAGTGCGCCCACGTGACAGACTGCCTCCTCCAGTCACATGGCGCGTGCGGAGACGCGCCCACTTTTAGTCAAAGACGGCAGTCTACTAGACAGCTGTTTTTGATTAATATTTTGAATTAGATTTTATTTCAATTTTGTTTTGTATTTTAGTTATTTTTATTACGTGTATGTGTGTGTGTGTTAATAATTAGTTATTAATATCGCCTATTAATAACTACTGAACAAGGTATGTGGGTTGAGTTAAGAAGTTTCATATGAGACTGCGTTTGTAGTAACAATTTAGCTTATAATAAAAAAATAACTAATTTGATTTTCATATATTTTAAAATTAATAGCCTACGTTATAACATTTTTTTTTAGAATCATTACTCCGGTGTTCAGTCAGTGTCACGTGATTCCTGCTTGTTTTGGTTGCTTATTATCTATGCTGATATTCGTGCTGCTTTTCATGATTCTTTGATATGAAGTTAATTTGAAACATGTATTTTTAAACAGTGTAAAAATCTTTACATCTTTGCTGAATAATTCACTTTATTTTAACACATATAGCCTCAAACATTTATATGAGTGGCATTCTGGGTAAATCACCTGCCAGACACCCATGAAAAACACACAAACAGAGTAAGACGTAAGACTTCATTTCACAGGCACACATAACACATTATAGAGTCGTGTTGCATGAAAACAAGGGTTGTGTTGTATTCACACTGAATGCATCAATCAAAATATACAGAGAATAGAAATAAATCAGGGAAGCAGTATAATACAGTATTAACTTAGGCTTTTGAGCAATTTACAATGAATACATGTCCATGAATCCCATTCAGAACAGAGCAGTAAGATCCAGAAGATTGTGAAACATGATCATATCCTTTTCTTTTAAGGGCGTAGGTTTGAAACCTGATGAAATGAGAAATGTTCTTTAAGGTTTGGGTTGCAATATTGATCATTTGCCACATTCTTGGTTTTGGTGTTGAACATGTCCTGGTTTATTATAGTAACAAAGTGAAGGCAGTGTTGTGATATATCAGACAAAGCTCCATCTAGTGCCTCAGTAACCCGAGCAGACAGACTGCAGCAAGCATTATGGACAGTAACATCCTGCAGGGGACCAGCATCAGTCCAGTGTTTCCAACTGAGGGACAAAGAAATTCCAGGTGATAAAGTGTAAAACATTTGTTAATAATATAAATAAATGTGGTTAAACACAGAATTCAGGCTTACTTGGAGTGCATGCCTTTGATTCTTCAAAAACACCCATCTTTTCACTCAACTTAACTGTTTTCAGCTTCTCTAGATTCACCTCACCTGGAAAACAAGTTGTTATAATAACATCTATTCAACTTTTGGTCATTTCAAAACTTGGTTAACTTGGTTTTACTTTGAGGAAGATAAATGAACAAACCCCTTGGTAAAAAACTTCAGAATAAAGACATATATTAAAATTATTAAGTTCAATATTAAGTTATTAGCTTAAAAGTGTGTGTGTGTGTGGGGGGGGGGGGGGGGGGGCAGTCTTTAAAGATATGTAAAGATATGTATTACAATTAATTTATTGATAAAGTGCAATTAAATAATCCCTTTTTTTTTTTGCATTTTGCTTTACACTAGTCAAAAAAAAAACATAAAAAAACCCCAAAAAGGCTGGAAAGCCAACTCACCCGCCCCCCAACTCAAAACTCACAAAAAAAAAAACTAATCTAGCTGTAGGTGTACAACTTCAAAGTGATTTTTATAGAACACTCCATCATAACTAAATAAATAATAAAAGAAAAATAAATAACTCATTAAATACAATGTTTCTGTTGTTTCCTTGGTTGTCCTGTGGTATAGAACTCGGTCATATACCACTCTCCTGTTTCACAGGGTCTCTATGCTCCAAACGCGCATCAGATTACGGTGCAATTTTTCCTTTTTTGTGTCTTTTGAAAGGAGGGGATTGTTCATTGTTTTGACAGACAAAGCATACGAAGTAAGTTCAGGAGAGGAGAGCAACAATCAAACATCCTGCAAAATATATAAAAGACACACTCAAACCCTCAAAAGATTTTACATAAGAGTGGCTCATTTCTGCCTGCTCTTGTACTGGGATATATGTATAATATTAATATTAGCTTTAGCTATATGTTAATAATACTACAGTATATAATATGGATATTGTCAGGGTTTTAAGCGGGGCATGCACTGCGCCAACACTCAAGTCCTACTCTCACTGTACAAATAAACTGCATGTGTTGTAAAGCCAAAGCTCAGGATTTATGTGCTTAAGTGCTCACACTATACATGATTCTGTAGTACTTTGAGTTGGTTTGTCTCTGTCATTCATGGTTTGAGTTATCCTGTTAGTTTGCACTGTTTCTAAATCAATTTCCTTTGTCTGTATTTATCAGTTACCTTGGTTCCTCACTGGTTCATTTAGTCACACCTGTCTTGTTTTACCTCTCATTAGTTTGTGTATATCTAGCCGTCAGTGTTTGCTAGAGTTTGTGCATTATTGTCACTGGTAATGTGGTAGTTCTGTTCGTGGTTTCAAAGATTGCTGCGTAACCTGTAAGTTCTTTCTTGATTTTGGTTTAGTTACAAATACAAACTGTTACACCATTTTATCCCTGCTGCAACCCATATGTCACAGAACAACGGACCAATAAAATGGATCTATCAGCAGTGAAATTTCTCCTCCTCTCACAAGGGCAACAATTCCTCAAGAGACCCATTCAGGCTCTTCTAGATTTGCACAACCTTGTCCACTATAACAACGATAACCTGTGTGTTTTTCCGGACAGGACTCAGCACGAAGACAAGACTGGACTCCATTATCCTCAACCCCCTAAACCTCACTCCCATCCGGGTCCCATCCGATTAAAAATGGTGTAAATTAAAGTGGGAGAAGTTTCTATGTTTGGAAGCTGGATCATTTGCATGATCAGAGTGGGCAGGCTGATTTGTGCCCTTTTATACTGTGATTATTATATCAAACATACAATGCATGTTATGAGGAGCTGGATAGTGGACTATTTAATATTTCTTTTCTGATTTTGGTTTAGTTGCAAAAACATAAATAAAAAATTGCTGCACCTAGACTAGATCCGGTCTATATATATATATATATATATATATATATATATATATATATATATATATATATATATATATATATATATATATATATATATATATATATATATATATCACACATTATTTTTACATTTCACAGCTATTTTTAATTGTTAGTCAGTGCGTACATGTGTCAGATGAGCATCTCACTGTTTTTTAAAGTATCTCACGATATGGGCCTCAGGTTTTTAAAATGTTTCGTGAAGATGAAAGCAATTGCTTAAAAAGTTAAACGTTCAAATTCTGTGCTCTTTTGTGTTACCTGACACCAGGTAATTGACCTGCTGGCATTTCCCACCAGACACTTGTGAAGGAGATTCAGGTAAGATAGAAACTCTGGATATGTGGAGGTTCAACACATCTGCCACTCTCTTACGGAAATCATACCTGTAAACAACAGTAAGTGTGTCACAAACAAAAACGTTTTGCTTATGCAAAAATGTAGTTTATATATAAAATGTAATAAGTAACGACCTGCGATAATTCTGTTATGCTTTAAAGGATTAAAAAACACATTTCACAGCATGTACTAGAAACCATTACAGTAAGGTGAAACATTGTGTGTTATCTGAAACCAGGAGTCATCTGAATTATAACAGTCATTTACAATCAATTTTTTTTCCTTTGTTTTTGTTGTTGTTGTTGTCTTTATGAAATTCAACCAACAAGGGTTTAAACATAAAACGTTCAGGTATCTTTCTAAAGACGTTGATACAAACAATAATTCAAGTTATGAACCATCAAGACACTGGCAATGGCATAATATGTATAAAATTGGAAATTTAATTGTTATTTATTATAGTAAAAGCATGCAGTTTTCACCTTAAGGATATTTTTAAAGGTCTTTTTTGATACAGTTAATATTTCTGAATATTTAAACCAGTTAAAAGCATAAACATTTATGGAGCTGAAGAGTATACCTGCTGAAGGAGGCTATTTTGGGGAAGATCTGCGTGGCAGAGGGAGATTCTGGGAGAATATCTGCACACACGCTTGTGGTGTTGTTGAGTTTGAGAACTAATGACCTCTGGACAACTGCAGGTAAAACATTGAGACCATGTCTATGTATAAGATCAATTCCAATATCATATCACAAGTGTTACAGTTATTCATCTCTGCTACCTGTGAAGTCTCCGGCCAGTTGCAACAGAATGTCACTGTACAGTTGTCTCCTGGTGAGACTTATGGGTCCATGTCTTCCCATCAAATCTCCAACCATGCAGGACAGAGACCTGACCTGAGAACAGCTGTTCATCTGAGAGAGAATGATTCGGTCTTAAATATTTTGCATAATATTTTAGCAATTTGATGAGAAAATAGGCCTCACTCACATTTGTCATGTTGAATGGATTAAATATTTCATCTTCACCAGGACATGTGCCATCGGATCCCACTGGCTCATATGAGATGTACCAGGAAGCTTCTGTAAGCTGGAAACCAATAACAGATTTCCTCTTATTCAATGGAATTTAATTGTGATAGCTTACATGACTAATAAAAAAGCTGATAAAATATTACTTACATTTGGTAATTTTGGTGCCCGCACATCCACCTCCATTATAACGTCACCATAGCTGCCATCTGGAAAGGTTTGCTGGGACTAATAACATGTAGAGTTTATCATTAAGCATTCATTTATTACATTTGAGTCATTCCGTGTCAAATCAACCAAATTTCAAAAACTTCCCTAGCTCAAATTTTGGATTTTGCATTTTTACGCCTATGTAATTTGGCTCTGAAAACAACCAAAATGGAAGCATATTGAAAACGGTAGTATCTCTGGAGCTAAACAATACAGGGCTTTGAAAATGAAGATGGCAAATGGAAAGTTTGTTAAGGCGCAATGTTTAAAAGGGCATTAAAAATATTTAATAGTTATAGACATGCAAACTTTGGAGGAAAAACTAGCAAAGTGCTCCTTCCACCATTGGCGCATATCAACAGATACAACAGATTTTCACAGACCTACCAATCTCTGTGTAAAGAAATAAAACAAATATGCTGCCATCTTTCTGAAGTCATTTTTACAGCACTGTAATTTGGCTCTTTTGTCATTTTAAAATGGCCATTTTGACCTGCCTCTACAAAACAGTGGATTACTCAGTAATCAATCATCTATGGAATTTAATATTTTGGCTTTCATCATTATACATGTTTAACTTTCTTCAGAAAAATATGAAAAAAATCCCAAATTAAAGGCAATGACCTCTGGTTGAGTTGACACGTAATGACCCATTTAATATTTGTTTATATACATAATAGAAATATAATATGAAAACATTATAAAGTACTGTATAAGCAATATTTCAGGACTGGGTGGAGGCAAAGATAAAAAAATAAAAATAAATAATTAAAGACATGCTTTGGGCAAGATGTAATAAATATACAATTACTACTCATTGCTGTAAATCATGTGTATCGTTCTTCTGCATCCAACACCAAGACCACAAGACAGCTGCTGGTTTGCTGTGTGGCATGTGACAGATCCATCTGCCTGCATACCGTCCCAGCAGGACAAGAGCTGTACCCCTCCACAACCACAGCCTCACCCAGTTACCCATCTCCTCTCTCCACCCCATCCTCCCCTATCCAGCATTATTAGCAGTGTCATCTTTTTGTGGCAGATTTAAAGTGACGGTAGATTTAAACCACTTTAGTGTGGGAGAGCGTAGAGATGAGGGAGATACTTATTTTTCACAATTCCCTCTAATTTAGCTACCATAGGAACAGTGAAAACAATTCAAGCAATTTAGCAACATGGCCTTGGCAACCAACCAGCAAAACCACAGAAGTTATGAACAGGCAAGCAACACCTATAAAAATCAGCTTAAATGATCTAATTTCCTCTTACCATCATCACTGTCCCAGTTACAGCACTACTAAAATTGGCCTCAGCCTTCACCCAGTTTCCATCTGGGGAGTCTTCTGCTGAGACATCTGCACACCGCATCCTGTAAATAGTGGAAGAAACCATTTTAAGTTGATAATGTTCAAGTAAGCTTATACTTTTTCATCCCTCATTCCTGGGTGAGTCAAAGAAATCTGATGCAATACTTGCACAGATAATCAATAAATGATGTGTGTAGAGGAATGAGCTGTGTGAATCTCCCCACACATGGTTTTCATGACAGTTTTGTATTTAGGTATTTCAGATATCTGACAACTTAAAAAATGTATCTAGTTGTCAGTCAAATGTGTCTAGAGCAGCAGATTACCAAAGAGGAACTGAGACAAAATGCAGAACTGGGAATCAATTATATCATAACCTGCACCTGCAGTTGTTTTCCTGTCTCACCTGTTTATGGTTGTGTTTCTAACAGAAGAGAAGCAAACTAATATCTTATATTTATTTCTTAAGGAACTAACCTTGAGGTGTTGGTGTAATGTATGACCAGAGACCGGCCAATTATGCTGTTTGGTCCTGAAAGTGGCATATTTCCATCCATGTACTGATTCTGAAAGTTATTCTGACCGGCCAGGTCCCCAAACTTCCCACTGATGTCACCGATCTCATACTGGTCAACCGTGCCATTCCCCGGAGCTGGAGACGAGGATGTGTTCACAGAAAACGGGTTGAAGTGTCCCATGATGTTGGTGTCAGAGCAAGGTTCCTGTTTGCTTTTGATTGGAAGAACATGGATGTGGTAGCCACCGGCTCTCGTATTAAGCCCGGTAAAGGAGATATTTAGGATTGTTGGTCCTTGAGGAGACACTTGGAAGAATCGGACTTGACCTTCAGAGGTTCCAGATCCATACCAAGAATCAGAACGAGCGGAGGGAAAACGGTACAATGTGAGGTTTGCACAAGCGATCCGTTGAGTTGTTTGGTTTGGACCATGTATCACCACAGAACGTCCAATCATTCCAGACACCCAAGAAGTGGTGTCAGTAAAAAAGTTCTTGGTGACCACTGTTCCTATCTGAGACTGTAGGTCCACAGTTTTGTGCTTGCCAGAGATGTCCCCAACTTCACAAGCAAAAGGACTGTCGGGAGCACAGTTTACAGCGTATGCACTCACTGTGATGTCCATGTTGTACGGGTTCCAGTGATCTCCAGTGGACAGACAACACCCCTTGTCATTATCCATCTCTGTGCTGATGGGATAATTGTGGACATGCCAGTTGTGATTCACCGTAGAAGGTGCAGAAAGTTGTCCGTAGGATAGGTCCATGAATACGGAGACATCAGAATATGGGTCACTACTGAGTTGGGCGAATAGGACCGTCCCCACAACCACACCACGAAAGTCAGCCTTGGCGACAGTCACTTCGCCTGGGTAGCCGATACTTGCACAGGCAAATCTGGTTGAGTTGGGCATGTGTATCACGACAGAGCGACCCACAATGCTATTCCGCCCAAATAGGGGTAGGTTCCAGTCCGTGAAAGTGGCTTGAAAATTATTTGCATTCTCCAGAGACCCATGTCTGGCGCTCAGATCTCCGACCTCAAAGAGGTCATGAGTGGAGCCTCTCGCTGGTGGATATGCTGGTGCCTGAGTATTCAAATTAAAGGGGTTCCAGTGACCCCCAAGGTTGTTGTTACTGCAGCTGCTATCTGACGGAGATCTCATTTGGGGAAGAGGAAACTGATGAACGTGGTACGGCCCAACTCTTCTGTCCAGGTTTGTCAGGTTAACAGTGATGGTAGTGAGATCAAACGGAGACGGTTGACGGAAGGAGAAGGAGCCTTTTATCCCTTGCATGCTCACAACAGCACTAACCACCTTTATTGCGACACTTCGGATCTCCGCACACATGTAGCTTGAGGACAAGTCGAGAACAGCGAAGCGGGCAATAGAACTGAGATTTGATATTTCCAATCGAGATTTAACAGGTTCTAGAGGTGATCCCACGTTCAAAACACCCAGCTTTGTGAGACTCTTGGGATCCAGACTACCAAGAAGCGCACTGCAGCTGTTGACAGAGCTCGGTGGGACTAAAATCGTGACGTTTGAAAAAGTCCGGTTCTGATTGACGTTTCTTAGATCTGAGAGAACCCTTGCTCCTGCTTCTCCCATCACTTGCCGGATGTAGACATTTCCAGTCACGGGACTGAAAAACCGTGCCCGCCATGTTCTTACCTGGGACTCCGAAGTAAGTCCGGCACAAACCCTTGTACCATTACATGTGTTCACCAGCACAGAGAGGGCTTCCAGACTAATGTGCTGTTCAAACAGCTTGGACACGTTCACAGCAGCCTGAGGCTGATCCACAGTAAACGTGAACACACTGTCTCCTACGTGTAACTTTAGACAAGGTGAAGCAAAATGGCCATACATAACTAGGAATGTAGTGAGGGAGATATTGTATCGACATGTGCCAGTTCCTGTGAGATTAACGGTGGCCTTGGAATCTGAGGAGTCGAAGAGGATCGAACCAGTGACTCCCATCATATTGAAGTCAGCCCGATACCGAACACAAGACGCAGAACCTGAATAGAGTCAATGGAATAAACAAAATGCCATAGGAATTAGTATAAACATTTAATTCTCCTCAGGAAGTCTACAATCTATTTCAAGCATTTAAATCATAGCAGATCACATGCAGATATATCAGTTCAGATGCTGTGTTCTGTATCATTGAAATATTCATCGTATAATCTAAGAAGTGGAGTGTGTCATGTTTCCAGTGTAAGATTATACATTATTACTCATGTCAGCAGCTCATCTGTTATGTCTACACTTGTCAGACACCAATAATGCTGATTAAAGGACATAACTATCAGCTTTAGAAGCGCTCAGATGACGGCTAGTTTCAGGTGTCGGTGTGGCACCTGCAAACATGACATTTGATTCTCATGAGATTCTCTACAAAGAACATTGATGGTTGTCCCGTTGAATTCAGGGAATTGTGAGGTTTAAGGCATGAATAAATAATGTCACAGCTGAGCTGAGTCACACTGAGTAACAGTGCCAGAATCAGTTAACTTTATTCAAAACTCATGGAAGCATGATTCATGGAAGCCATGGAAGTATGATTTTTACTTTCCTCAAGTAACAAGTACGAAGGTTAAATTTACCTTTAACTCATGCAGCTTAACTATGGATACACTTTAAATAAGTTGACTTAAAATTAGCAATATCTGAATGCTTTTACATGCAGTAAAAACTTAGCTTAGTACATTTTCTCACATACATCGACTTAGAAGTTTGTTTACAGTGCCTGGTATTCATTAAGCATTATGTTATTCCTTAAGTAACACCAGGTATCACATACAAACAAAAAATATCACTAGATCACTGAATAATTTAACCATTGTTAAGCAATTATAGACTGTCAAGTGCTAACATGCTAACTAATAATGTATAATCTTAAAACAGTTTCCAATAGAAGAATGTAAAATATCTTAAAGTGACACAATATGATGCAAATTCATAAACTTTTCCCTGTACTTGGCAACAGTTTTCCAGAAACTCAAACTTGATTGACCAAATGCTTTGGAAATGCAGTGTTGGGATGCAAATCACAATTTTTATGAAAAAAAAAACCATAATAATAATAATAATAAAAACAACTTACCCAACAGGATTAACAGGATCAAAGCTCTTGGCAGCAACATGTTGACAGCTGTTGCTTGTGTATGTGTGTGTGTGTGTGTTTTCAAGCAAGAGGTAGACAGTGCTACAGGCAGTGTGTGAGTGGTTTCACAAGTGAAGCCCCTCTGTGTGTGTCTGTAACCCTCTGTACTGGAGCACGTCTATACTGATATTGCTTGTCTGTGCGCATGTGTGTGTGTATGTTGTGAATTCCTAGCCGTCTCAGTCTGTGGCTGCTTTGAATGAGTCTCTGGCGTGTCTCTTCTGTGGTCTTAAGGGAGGGCAGCAGAGGGAGTGGCTTCCCAACATCCTGTGTTCACACTTTTCTCAAACCACACACCGTTTAAAACCATTGAAACAGGGTTTGGCAAGATTTTCCTAAACAATAATTTATGGAAGTGATACAGGATAATAAATACTCATTAACATTTTTGTAAACAAACATAAATTAAAGTGCATCTTGTGAAAAGCTGTAAAAAACATATCCATTATTAAGGCATTTCAACTTTAAATCATCGCTTTTGACTAAAATACGAGTCCATAATCCATAATAACGTCCTCCTTCAGTTTTTTGGGTGAAGTTTCATATTAAGGACCAAATTTAGCAATTATATTTTATTATATTATTATATGTTTATTGTTCATGTTTCTTGCTGTTGTACTGTTTCATTTCTCTTCAGTGTTGCAAAGACATAATATTTCCTTGCTAATTTTTTTTCTCCTTGCTAAATTTAGGATCAGGGTATTTTGGCCCAAGCTGTTTCAAGAAGCTCTTGAAGTTCTTCAGTTGGTGCTATTTTAGAGAATGACTGTTGTGGCCTCAGCGAGGAGATGTGACGTAGACAAGAGTTGACTCAAAGACATAATTATAGCTGGTGTATGTAGAAGAAATACTGCGTGTGTGATTTTAAACGTGATCCACAGAAGCTGTGGATCAAATCTCTACTTTTTTACTATTATTAAAATGAGAGCAGCTATTTTTTTTTCATCAGATGTCTGTTCTGTTAATTGTTTGTTAAATGACTCATCTGTCAACATAAATAAGCATATAAACACATTTAGACACAATCGTTTATATGCTTTAGAATAGTGATAGTGGTCTGTGCTTCACTTCACAATAATATACTATATTGTGCTATACTTAATAAATAAGGATAAGGTTGTTTTTTTTGTGACATTTTATGGTTGCAAATCTTTCAGCAGTTCAGAGTGCCCAAGCAATTATGGATAGCCTCTACATTATCACTTTATGTGCATACTGTAAATACAGCATGTAACTGTATTTTGTATTGTTGTGTGTAGCTGTATTTTGTTTGTTATATACATAGATGCTCGCAGGATTCCTTATTCTCCTGAGCATGACGCAAGTCCAGCTCATGTTTTAACCGGGTGTCACATGTCATTATATTAATTTAACGAGTTAACCTCCCACCCAGTCCTGATGGTTAATGGGAAACAAAGTTGGCTTGCTGTTCTCAATAGAGGCTTGAACCCAAGGCTCAGCTTGCGCTCCGAGTTTAACCCTCCATGCTGTACTACATAGAGGGAGAATAACAGAAATAGAGGAGGAGATGGGGAGGTGGAGGGATGCCTGGGACAGTGCAATGACTGCTTATTTAGGCTTGTATTGCTGATTGACAGGACTTAATGATTAGGCTCTTCCCAAACCTAGGTTTGGAACTGTATTTAATATTCTTCTCTGGAAGGGTGAGGTTGTTTATCTTGAGAATGGTTTAAGCTCTAACACATTTGCTCATATTAGGATCAGACAAGCTGTCAATAGGCCACTGTCACTAATAGAAGTTTCTCCACTCATGTAAATCACAGATGCACTAATTTTACTAAAAAAGGCACTCATTTACAGGTATTGTTGATGTTGTTCCAGACTGTGTGGATTTGTTCAGATAAACATGATTATATATGAAGGATTCTGCATTTCTTGAAACTAATTTCTGAGTTAAATCAATGAGGATCTTTCTGGTTCTACATCTAGTGTAGTATCAATTAAATGAGGCGAGTTTATATCACAACAGAAAGTAGAAAATGTTTCCATCCTCTCTGCAGAACTCTTGCACGCCCCCATACTGAATGTGACCATGATTTTTCCTCCACCGAACTTGACTGTTTTCTGTGTGAATCTTGGGTCATGGAGAGTTCCAGTAGTTCTTCTGCAGTATTTGTGGAGACTGGGATGCAGTTCAATAGATGATTCACTTTTCCACAGTCTGTCCTTCCTGCAAGCTGTGGGACTTGGCAAATGCAGCAAATGTTTTTAGTTGTCTTCTGTTTCATGCTGGTTTCTGAGCACTAATTCGGCGATTGAGACCACTGTGTGAGAGAATTTGACAAACTGTTCTTGTAGATAGAGAGGTTTCTGGTGTCCAGTTCTTCTGTAGCTCTGCTGCAGTTGAAACAGGGCTGGACCTTGACTGTCCTCTCACACAAACAGCTGTCTTACAGGGTCTGCTTGACCTGGGATTTTTGTCAGGGAGTGTATTATTATTTCAATATGTATTATTATGATTATTTACAGAGTCACACTTTATTACACAGTTCACTATAACAGTGCTGTAAATCTCTCTGCATCTCAGCAGTTCCTCTACTGCCCTCTGTATTTCAATAATGAAAGTTCATTGTAGAGAAAAAATAGAAATATTATATCATAACATAAATTGTATATAACAGTTAATATATAACTGTGCAAATGGTTTTTAAAAAGTAGCCTGAGCTGTTTAAAATGTTTTACATGTGTTGTGGTATTTTTTAATGAAGGATTGTGGACGTGTATTGTTTTTGTGCTATTTGCTATTATTGTTTTTGTTATTTATTTGGATTGATGGCATGGAAAGCTAACAAATTCAGTTTATTAGATTTATGGTCATAAATAGTCATAACCTCCTGGGGTCACTGCTTTTTACAGATGAATAAAAAGGAGGTATTTATACAACCACAACACTCAATAAGCATCACTCGAGAATCAACAGGACACAACTGCAACAGAAATGATGTCCTGCAAAATTTGTCGTATTGACCATAATCAATCACAGCAATTAATTATTTGTTATTTATTTGATAGGGACAAAGCATGTTGATGAACACTTGTACAGAATACAAATGTAAACAAGCCGGATTATAGCAGTAATGCTAATTTACGTAATTTAAAGCTATTTATCAAGGTTTGGCATTTGTTGCACTTGGTAGTACCCTTACCGAAAAGAAGTAGCCTTTACTTTAAATTTTATTTTTATTTTTATTAATTACAAGTAAAGTTCAAGTATATTTGAAGTATACATCACATAGTAAGTATACAAATATCAGTTTGCTAGTGTACTATTATACTCCTTTCTAGAGTATTATAGGCCAACTTTCTAGAATACACAATTATATTTTTAAGTACTATACTTAGTAGTAAACTTTGAGTACACAACTAGTTTATCTCTTTTTTTGCAGTTTGTACTGCAATTATACTAAAATTTAACTTATAGGTAGTTTACGAATGAAATAGCTGTAGCATTTTAGTAAACTTTGAAGTAAAGTCTCAGTAAACTTCTTGTTTAGTAGTTTTATACTGCAAGTATACTCATACATTTTCTTTAAATGAACTTTAAATCATACTTTGAGTATACTACTATGTCCCTATTTAGGTTTTAATTTGTATTTTGTTGTATGAATATCTGAGCATCCAAAAAACATCCAAAGAAAGAACAGGGTATCTGCTTGTAAACAAACACATTTTATTCTAACTTCATGCATTTTTTAAATTTTTTAATAACACTTGAATGTTGGTAAGTTTCATAAATAATAACAATAATAATAATAATAATAATAATAATAATAATAATAATAAACAAAGAAATAAACAACATTTAAAAAACTATGAATTTAATTCAGAATGATAGTCAAAATGTAGATGGTAGTCGATCAAAACCCCCAGAGCTGGAATTATTACCTCTCCATGGGTCGACATTTCATTCCACAACTTTACACAGTTTTGATGCTGTTTATGTCTGATGATGTTCGTGGTGTGGAAGCATCTGTTGTTTCACTTTCTTCTTCGCTAGCGTTTTGGAAATTCTGTACAAGATGATGTGTAACACTGGAAACATGGATCCCGGAGCACAAGCATGGCTCAAATTAGGATTTTTCTAAGTATGAGTCAAGTATACTTAAAATCCATTTTAGGTATATTTCTGAGAAGTGCTAAAAAAGTAGACAAACAGACTTATTTTTTCAGGCTGCACTGTTTCTTTTTGAGGTTTAGTCAACTGTGAGAAATGAGATACATCAATGTATAAAGGTATTGGAAAAACACTGTACTCAGTTTAAGGTGAAACCTCCACTCTAAGTGAGTGACCCTTTTTATCATTGGCTGTGCCAAGGCCAGTGGAACATATTTAGTGTCTTGGTTGATCACTTCAGTTTAACCACATCATTGTGCTGTGTGTGTGTGTGTGTTACATGACCTGGCTGGTGTCTTCCAAAGAACCACCTTAGACTTCTTTTCTTTTTTATTAGTTTAATTATTATGCATTTCAAAATAATCTGACAAAAAACTGTCATAAGCATTGAAAGCATTAAAAAATAATTTCACAAAAATAACAATTAATTAGTAAATAATAGCTTTTATTGTTTCTCTTTTTTACTTTACTAGGATTTTTAAGCACTAGAAGCATATCTTCTAGTTAAAATGTCTTCAGTCAAAACCTATACGAATGATCCTAGATGCATGTTAATTTGACAGTTGTAGTTATTGGACAATCACAGCAATATAAACCATTTTTTTTTTTTTTTACAGCATATTTGTTGAATGATCTGATATTGAATGTATGGATCTAGATCTACAAACAAGGAGCATCATCCCACAAAGTGCTTAAACCACAGCAGACATTGACATATAACTAAAAACATGTATATAAAATAGATTATGTGACATAATAATTATTTAGTAATAATAATATACATTAATAATAATAATTTATAATGAACTTTCACCATAGAACAACAGATTTAAGACAGAGAGTACATTTATTGCTAGATAGAAGTATATTTTAAATGAAGCAGGTTTTCACACCATATTAATAACTGAATGACTATTTACCAATACATGTGATAATGACATTTAATATGTGTCTGATTACACAGTCATAAACTCTATCTTTTTCCTGGTCTATACACAAATCCACTTTCTAAATTAGTCTAAACAACAAAAACAACAACAACAACAATGCATACAGGACTGTAAAGGACGACAAAAAGCCTCAGTCTATAATACTCCTAGATGCTACAATGCATAATATTTAAGAGCATTATATTCGCAGAATGCCTGGTTTCTGAGGGTTTCACATAAATGTACCTTATTTTGATGTTAATCAGTTTAAGTCTTGGAATTTATATACAACTCGTGTCCACTGAACATCAGCATTATACAAGTGTTTTTCCAACTGCTGGGTTTTTCCAATGGCACAAACTATAATGAGACAAAGAATTCAACAGTTATTAAATGTTACATGATCAATTGCAGAAATGCCAACTAATAGGCAAAATACTAAATTATGGAAACTACACAACTACAATGTCACCTGTCTATCAGCAAGAGCACTGATGCTTTTTAATTATTTAAATTCTATTTTTCTTTAAGAAGAATAACTCACTGATTAGCAGAATAAGCAGAATTCCGTTCATCAGAGCAGATATGATGATAATAATCTGATATTGTGTTTGATTCTGATCAATAAACTCCAGCACTGTATGATTGTGACACTCAGTTAGTTAAGCTGATTCTGTAAAGAAAGAGTTCACAATTAATATAAGACTACTCCATTATAGCACTATGACTGCAATATCTGTTGAGTGGAGCAATATAGTGTCTTTATTTTCTAAAAAAATAAAAGTAGTCAATAGCAAATAGTCAGAATAAATGAACTCACCGTTGAAGTATATTCTGGTGATGTTGCTGAGTTTTGGAGGTGTTTCTGTGTTCATACAGAAATAAACTCCTAATTCATCTGCAGTCACATTATTAATAACCAGACCATGTTTAAACTGCACTGAATATTTACTTATGAATGTATCATTTAAATAAAAAGGTGATGTTGGGACTGATGTTGTTCGTAGAATGACTGTTGGAGGATCTGCTGCTTTCAGTAAAATCCAATAAACCTCAGTTTCATCAAGATCACAGTTTATGATCACATTTGATCCCAGATCAGTTAATAGATCTGACACTGCATACTGACAACAGATTAATACATCTATAAAAAATAAAATAAATAAAAGATAAAAAATGGATTAGTCTACCTGAGTTAAACACTTTGAAACCTTAGCATAAACAATTTATGAATAAGTGCATGTAAATACATTTTGTTACATGTATAAACTCACAGAGCTGAAGCCGAATTACATTCATGCTGTTGTGAATAAAAGACTTCAGAATTAAATATTTTCTCCCCACAATAGATAAGAAGAAGTCACTGCAGCTCTGAACCAAATACAGGAAGAAAATAACTTCCCACATCAAGTCGGTGGTCGGATCTGGGTGACTCGGGTGGAAAAACTACAATTCACAGCCTCTCGAGGGCAGCACAGAACAACACTGCAGTATATCATCTGTGCTTCCAACACAGTGTATTTTGCATGTCTTTAACAACTTATTCAGCTCTGCAGCTCATACTCCAATGTTGTGTTCGAAATCACCCCCTATACACTCATTCACGATTCCCTACATTATTCCACTAATGGTGTAGTGTAGTGTAGTTGAAGGAGTACAGTAAATGAAAATGAGTGAGTGAACTCAGTCATGGAAACTGGTATGTATAAACATCCATTAAACTATTAATCAATTTAAACTAAATGCATACATGTATACTATTATACAGTACCAAGAATCGACCAGTAGTTTGAAAAATGGATGAATTCTCTAGCTGCTGGATCGGTTGTATACTCATTATTTCGGTGCATTGTGAGATTGAATGAATTTGCCCAATAATGCCAGTATGGTTGCAGATGTGAGAGACATTCATGAACATGATTGGGAACCAACGAACTACAGACATGGTGTTTTACTTGACCTTTTACCAAATATATTGGGAGCATTTTTTATATTGATACATTTCAAACAAGATTGCTTCAACAGTGTAAAAACAAAAGGCAAAAAATTTTTATTTCTTTTTTTGTATAATAACTTTTTCATATATTATAATTTAGTACATTTTGTAAAGATCTTAAAGTGTTTTATTTTCTTGATTAAATGATATTGTGAATAGCAGATTTTCAGAGTGACCCTGCTTAAGTCCTGTCAGTCATTTTTCTGAGCCGTTCAGTTGAATATAGCACTATTTATAAACAATATTTTCATTGACTAATTTAATGAAACAGGGTTGTACTCTATTTTACAGTACGTGTACTTACATAGACTTATAGTGTACTTGGAGTGTATTTATCTAAGATAGTTCTGGTAAAACAAGGTAACTACGTGGGGTAGGGTTAGGTTCAGGGTTAGTACCCCTTTATTACTTAGTTGTTGTAATTACAATAATAAGTACATAGTATGTAACAAGGGACAGGACTGTAAAATAAAGTGCTACCAACAGTGAAACAGTCTGTGAAACTTTGGTTACTTACCACAAACAGTCCACAGGTACAAGGTACTACAGCTCTTTTTCTTTCTTTTTTTTTGCTGCTGGTTCTGCATGCTCTCTCTCGTGCCAATACCTTCCCACACACCAAATTGCCGCCCCCTGCCCTAGATTCAAATGAAGCTGCTTTGACAGTTATAAGACAATTGTGAGATGCTTTTGTATTAAATGTGTGTCTACAGTATTTACAGAAACAAAGAGCATCATCTGGTGCATACTGTTAATATAATGTCTCCATATATTGTATTATTCAGTGTTGCAATATTTTATTAGCTTTATACACGTGTTTACATCAGAAAGTTTTAACCTGGTGTCACATGCCATCATATTAACTTCATGCTCTTCTCTGGAAGGTGAAGTTGTTCATCCTGAGAAAGCTTTAATGGGTGAATTCACACAAAAATGAAAATTAGAGTGTGGTTTACTCACCTCCGAGGCATCCTAGATTTATATGACTTTCTTCTTTCAGATTAATCCAGTTGCAGTTTTTTATCTTTCAAGAAGTGAACACCAACAGTTGTACACAGAAGCAGGTCTGGGAGCATGACGCATGAAATCTTGTGAAAACCAACATTTGTTTAAAGAACAAAAAAAGCAATGTTTCCTTACTTTAGCAAATAAGGTAAGGAATAAATGTCTTCTGTAGTGAATGCATGTGTTTTAGTAAGAAAAATATCCATATTTCAACCGTTATAAACCCTTTTCTCTCACTCTCGCAGCACAAAAGTGCAGTGCACGCGCCTCTGAAACATGTTGCTCTCGCAAGTTTGTTAATAGGAGCAAATAAAGCAAAGTTTCATTACTTTAACAAAGGAAAACATTTCGGTTACGTGTGGTAACCCTCGCTCCCTGAAGGAGTTAATGTATACATCGCGTCGATGACTGACTAATTGGGATATCGCTTTGATAGACCAATCTACTTCGATTGTAAACTAAACGAGCCAATGCACATTGGCATGCAATTATTGCAACCAGCAACCGCTGATCACAGCGTGAGTATAATAAGGCAGCAGGTGCAATGCATACCAGATTTTCGCTAAGGAGCCAAGCCGGTGACCGGCGGCTCAGCGGTGGTACAGCAACCGTGGCGACGGGACGTGGCGTCTGCATTCCCTTCTTCAGGGAACAAGGGTTACCAAACCGTTACCATTTCTCTCTCAACGTCACGTCAGTGACCGACTAATTGGGATCCCTACGAAAGCACCATGGGTGCTGCCCCTTCCAGTGCCCTGTGCGAGCCGCCTGTGCCCCTATTAGGTGTAGGCTGGGGTTCGTGACAAGTAGTTCCACTCACCACTGTCAAAGCACTATCTCACTGGGTGAGATTGGATAAAACTGGGAAAACTTACCCATTCCACTTGGAACAGGGACACTGCGGAAGCCCCAAGCTTCCCAAAGGACTTTTCAGAAGGAGATATACATATAGCATCCGTTTAGGTGTATATGGAGAAATTTGAGGTGACTAAAACCCTCTTGAGAAGGCAGAATTCTGCTGGGGAAACAAGGGCTATGCCATGGACTATACACATATGAGTACTGCTTAGGTCTCAGTATGGAACCCAGCCTTCCATGGTTCTCACGGATTCATCATGAAGGCCTTGCACCAGACATTCCAACGCATCCAGCTGCCTAGGGGGATGGAGGATCTCAGTAGGATCTACAGTATGGACATTCTGGAGCAATTTTAGCAAGCCGGCACTAACTGCGGCCTCTCTATGCCACTACCCATTAGAGGTGAGAACACAGGAGGATACCGGCTCTACATGAAGGCTATAGAACCTAGCAAAAGTGTTAGGAGTGACCCAGCCCACAAATCTACAGATATCTGTCAGCGAGGCACCACGAACCAGCGCACAGGAGGATGCAACACTTCTAGTTGAGTAAGCTCACAACCTGAACGGGCAGGGCATACCCTGTGCCTGATAAGCCATGGTTATGGCATCCACAATTAGGATTGGGTAAAGAATGACCATACAGCTTTTCACAGAACTGATTAAAGACAGTGACAGACAGCACAACATTTTTACTAAATATCAGAGTGATTGACAGAGATACAGTAGAAACATTACGTGTGGTTTTGTATTAAACAATGACCCAGATCATGAAATACATTTATTAGCCTTAGAGTAAAAGAAGCTTGGGAAATTAAAGTGTGGCAGAGCGGGAATTATAGGGTGAGGCGGAGCACTCAGCATAGCACTGGGAATTTCACCCAAGGATTTTAAAGCGCCCTCTAAAGGCACACACAGGTTCTGTTCGCCAGTTGAGTCAGGGACAAGTGTAATCATCCAAAAATATTTTAACGACAGTAAAAAAAAAAAAAGGCATAGATAATTTACAAAAATAACATTAACAGACAGCCACACTCATCTCATTTAAGAAGTTCAATTATTACTGGCAAGGGAACGGGGCAGTTGCTTACCAACAGGGGCAGTCACAGATAGAAGATCACTGTAATGATAGTTTGAGAATCTGTTAGGCTATATACGGTAATATATAGAGCAATGTATACCTGTTTGTGGCATGCGTAGCTAATGAGAGATATACGGTATTGAGTCTACAGTGTGTTCGTTCATGCCGCTTGATGTGACACAGTTGTGAATATACGAATATACGGAGCAACACTTCTATTTGCCTCATTGTACATGACATCCTAACATTACATGGTGTCAGAAGTCAAAGTGACAACATGGCAAAGTTTTCTCCACCCGAAAGTTTTACTTCAGTCATCCCGAGCTCTGGCCTGAACGGAAGCAGCGTTTCCACACATTCCGAATAGCCACGAAGCTGGACAAAGAGTCGGGAGAAGTTCAAGTTTGTACGCTTTTATATTCTCTCGGGAAGGAGGCAGAACACATCGTCAGTACATTTGTGTATATAGCTGATGGGTATGAGAATAGGTACGACATAGTTTTAGAAAAGTTGAACAATTACTTTGTGACTAAAGTCAACGTGATACATGAACGGGTGAGATTTTATCAGCATGGTCAAAAGCAAGGTGAAAGTGTGGAAGAATTCATTCGTAGCTTACATGAACTGGCTGAAACATGCGCATTTGGAGAAGCTAAAAGTGAAAATATAAGAAACAGACTGGTGATCTGACTTGTCGCTTGAGAGAGCATGTAGGCACGCACGGCAATCGGAACAGATAAAAAGTCATGTTTTCCGAACAGACTGGCTCTTCAGCATTGAATGAAGTTGTACGGAGTAAGCACAATGCATCATTTCAACCAAAAGGAGCGTTCAAGCCAGAAAGCAGAGAGAGAAAATGGACACAGAAAACAAATAGCCAGAAAAACACAAGATTAAATGACTCAACTGAGGGGAAATGCATGCGTTGTTGCTAACAACATCCACAGAGCGTCAACTTCCCAGTGAGAAGAGCAGAGTGTCGAAAGTGCAGTAAGAGAGGCCATTATGCTATTGTGTGTTGTACCCTACATGTAAGTGATGTAAATGTAGTGCAGGACAAGCACGAAGATTAGTTTTTCCTTGGAGCAATCACAGTAAAGGACTCTGTGACGCATGGTCCATAACCTTGAGGATTCAAGATATGGACGTGGAGTTTAAGATAGACACTGGTGCAGACATTAGTGTTATATAGGAACAAACCTATAAAGCTCTCAACACAAGGCCTAACTTAATGTTCGTGAATGCAGCACTGGATTGTACAGGAGGGAAATTAAGAAGTTCAGGAAGATTTGAGAGAAGCACGTACCACAAGGGAAACAAGTACTGTTTTACTGTTTTTGTCATAACAGGTCAGTCTGTTAATAATTTGTTGAGTCGAGAAGTTTCTGCTGCCCTGGGGTTAGTTCAATGGATTGACGACGTGAGTTCACCCGGTGAGTCGGTTGGACTTTTGAGAACCGCTCCTGTGAAAATCAAGCTGAAAGCAGACGCAGTCCCATATGCCTTTACGACAGCCAGGAGAGGTTCGGTTCCCTTACTTTCTAAGGTGAAAGCTGAACTAGACAGAATGGTGAAATGTTGCGTGATTGAAGAAATTAAAGAGCCTACTGAATGTTGTGCACCGATGGTGCCTGTGCCTAGGAAGAATGGCCAGGTGAGAATATGTGTAGGCCTAAATCGTGAAGGTACAGCAGCATACATGGATGACATAATAATCTACGGAGAAACGCCAGAGATTCATGATTGTCGTTTAAAGAGGGTCTTGAAGACACTTTCTGATGCGGGATTGAAACTCAATGATGACAAATGTCTGTTGAGGCAAAAGCAGATACAATTTCGGGGTCATATCATTAATGCTTGTGGAGTCAGACCAGATGAGAAAAAGGTTGAGGCCATACTGAATATTCAACCTCCACAGAATGTGACAGAATTAAAGAGGTTTTTGGGAATGGTTCATTATCTAGGTCGATACATACCTGGCTTGGCTGAAACAACCCGCCCACTTAATGATCTCCTTAAAGCCGATACAGTTTGGACTTGGAGTCATGCACAGGGACAAGCACTCACAAGAGTCAAAGAGCTCATGACTGAAGCACCAGTTCTTTCTTTCTTTGACGTAACCAAACCAACCATTGTAAGTGCAGACACTAGCAGTTATGGACTAGGAGGAGTCCTCTTCCAGCAGCATGATGGATGTTTGAGACCTGTAGCTTACTGTTCGTGTACCTTAACCAACACCGAAACAAAATACGCACAGATTGAAAAAGAATGTCTCAGCGTGGTGTGGGCTTGTGAGTGATTTTCCAAGTACTTGTACAGTCTGGACAGTTTTGTAATTCACACGGATCGTAAACCATTGATTCCACTCATCAACTGCAAGGAAATTGAAATTGAGTTGCCAGCGACTCTTGATTCGATTGATAATGCTAAAACTGAATATGTGCCAGGGAAATCACTGGTTGTAGCTGATGCTCTTTCTAGACATCCATCATCAACACCACATCTGGATTCAGTGGAGCTTATGAATGACATTACGGCCTTGGAGGAGTCCACTACAGCTGCCAAAGACTGATCCTGAGTTGCAAGTGGTGATAAAGTACGTTAGACAGGGATAGCCAAAGTATCCTTCACAAGTTCCAGAGCACGTCAAGCCTTACTTCGCTGTGAATGATATGTTGTCTGTGTGTGATGATCTTCTGATTTACAGTGACAGGATCATTGTTCCAAGTGTTATGAGAGTTGAGGTCAAGAGGAAACTTCATGATGGTCACATGGGGATCGACAAGTGTAGAGAGCATGCAAAACAAAGTGTTTGGTGGCCCGGGATTAGCAAGGAAATCCAGGTATCTATAGAGAACTGTGCTTTCTGTCAAATAAATAAACCAGCACAACACAGAGAACCTCTGATGAATACCCCATTACCAAATGCACCGTGGGTGAGAATTGCAACTGACATTTGCGTAGTCAACAAAACAATCTACCTTGTAGTGGTTGACTATTTTTCTAGATTCATCGACATTGCCTATCTTCCACATATGACAGGGAAGACGGTAGTATTACGATTGAGCAACATGTTTGCCAGATGGGGTTGTCCTGATACCCTTGTTACTGACAACGGTCCACAATTCGTTGGTCAACAGTTTCAGGATTTTGCAACAGCTTACAAGTTTCACCACATCACCACGAGCCCGTATTTTCCACAGTCAAATGGTGAGGCTGAAAAAGCAGTGAGAACCGCAAAGCACATTCTCAGGCAAGAAGATCCTTTTCTAGCTCTTCTAGCTTACAGAGTTACTACCATCCAAGACACAGGATACAGCCCTGCGCAGTTAATGCTTGGACGTCAGTTGAGAACACCGAAGGTGAGAGAAACCGACAATATGGCGAAAGCTAATAACAAGCTTTATTATGACAGACGTCATGGTTGTCGACTGTTGCCTGAACTCAAACCTGAAGATCATGTTACAGTCAAAACAGACAATGAGAAAGGATGGAACAAGACTGCTACGGTTATATGCAAATACACAACATCAAGATCTTACATAATCCGCACAGAGAAATAGAAAGTATCTACGCTTCCTCAATCCATCTTCATGCCAACGTGATTCCGATGAAGAGAAAAGTGTGGATGAGGAACTGGCACAAGCTGAACAATATCCAAGTAATCAGGATCAAAACGTAGAACAATAAGTTCCAGAACAACCTAAAAGGGTTGTTACCTGTAAAGGAAGAGTTGTTAAACAGCTGGGATACATGAAAGATTTCATAGTTGGTACATAGATTGCATAGATAGACGTGAGGCAGAATAATCCTCGGCTTCTATGTGGGTGACCGGTAGTCTACCCAGAATCCCTAGATAGTCATTCATGATTCTAAAGAAGATTTAAGTTCTGAACAATTGTTAAATAAGATGTTAAAAGACAAGAAAAGAAGACACTGAAAGATGTTTGTTTATTATCTTTGTTGGTGTTGTGTGCTGTTATTGTGACATTCTCATGTGTTACAGAATATTATTTGAAAAAAGGGGAAGATGTATTGATAGTTTGAGAATCTGTTAGGCTATATATGGTAATATATAGAGTAATGTATACCTGTTTGTGGCATGCGTAGCTAATGAGAGATATACGGTATTGAGTCTACAGTGTGTTCGTTCATGCCCCTTGATGTGATGCAGTTGTGAATAAACGACCGAAACGGAGCAACACTTCTATTTGCCTCATTGTACATGACATCCTAACATTACAATCACCATTAAATAATGAAAATCACTCAAATCACTGTGCAAACACACACACACACACCGACTAATGCCAGCACAACACATAGTGAAGGATGCCACCACTCAAAGAAGGTCACTCGTCTGCCCCGGGTACCCAGATCCTGCCAACAACAAGAGAGCAATGGACATTTAGAGGTAGAGATATGCAAAAGTAAAACAATAAATTGGCAATACAAAATCTAAATTATCTGTAGTTCCAGGCAGGAACAAACTATTTGGTCCCGCCCGAGTCTACATGAATCAAAACCCTATTTGACAAGAAACACAAAGCATGAACAAACTTCATCTTCATAAACCACTATAATCAAATAGTTACATTTTGGCAGTATAGCTCAACCATAATAATGGTTAAATGAAGTCAATATATTAAAATCACAATAATGTCAGAAATACCAAACCATTTGAAACAAATTAAAGAAAAAAAAAGGACTTAAAACATATCAGTAACACACATTTTCACACAGAGCTTGGTAAGCACAAAAAGTTCACTTAAAAACATGAAGCTTATTGGAAGCATATCAGTCCTTTGCTAAACATGAAATAACCCAATGGAAACAGAACAGCAACATTGAGAAGGCACAGAGCATCGCACTTGATCAGAATACCACCATTGCCTTTATCATGCGCCTAAAAACAAACAGAAAATGGCACACTGCCATTTATTCTCTACTTACTTCCGGCTCGATAAAGTATACTCACTATAGAACGTTGCACTGGGATTAATATCCTGAATTCTCGCAACACATGCGGCCAGATATCCCAGATAAACTCGCCAGCGGAAAGTGCAAATAGACTTTAAACTATTGTAAAGCATACAAATTAGGACCCGCTCAGTTAAAACAACCTTATTACACAAACATTGTATACATACATGCTTTCCTTACTGGCTCAACCATCCACATTCAATTCTCCAACCCGCAACACACCAGTAAATGGCACAGTCAGTTGTTAAGCTTCAGCGGTCTTAATGACTAACAATAGCCATCAACTCTACACTCCAACACAAGCAGCAAGGCGCATCAATGACATCACGGCCCTGGAAAATGACACACACTTGCGACTTGCACCCAGTGCTCTTATGCACCCATGATCCCAGTCCATTGGCTAAACCTCAAATCATGAAATTAGGAATGGGAAGTAGCCCATCCTGCCACAATCTTCCCCTCCCTTTTGCATCGGTGCCCCAACGTTGGACCAAATACTGAGCCACCAATACCCTCATGACCAAGGCCCAAACAAGACTGACATACCAGCAGATGGTGCAAGTTCCCATGCTGACCAGCTCCAATTCGGCCTGTCCGCTGAGGGGCGACCACTCAATCACCCTGGGAGCTATAAGACACTTTGGGTTCCATCACCACCGGTCCCCTGCCCTGTTCGGGTTCTCCGTCCCCAGCACAACCAAGTCCACATCATCTCCCTCATCTACCTGGGGTTCTTCCCGATCTTCTACCCCAACACTAGGCAGACCATTTGGCAGGATCTCTTTCCGGCCACAAGCCTTCAACAACGAGCGGTGGAAACATCAGACTTTGCTCAGATCTTGGACAGATGCAATAGTGTACACCACACCTCCCGCCGTAGGAGGACGAATCACTTGGGCTCCACAAGTCTTTAATCTTATGACGCCCCCTAAACAAATGATCTTGTAAATAAACAAACAGACCTTCTGACAAAGGTCATTGAATCGGGCAGTACTAACTGATAACAATCCTCTTTCCGATCAAGACGAAAAATTAGCCGATACAGAACTCCATCCTTCTCTACCAATCTGTCCCACTGTTGCTGAGGAGTAAGAACTGGCATAGCCAGCTGGCACTGCTCTTCAGGCATCAGGCGCTTACCTCTTCTGTCATCAGGCCACCTCTTCCTCAAAACTGCAACACCTGACCAATGATGGAATCACCCTCCTGCATAGCATGCAAGTCAGAGGCAGAGTAACTAGGTAAAACACTTATCTCATTTGCCATGGCCTGCACAACACCATGTGCCTTTACGGTTTGCTGTAGTAACTCAGGCACCGTGATACCCACGGCCAAACCAGTAATATCATCCAGATGGACGGGCTCTGTCGGGGCAGAGCATCTGCATTGCCATTACTCCTCCCAGGCCTATACCTCACCTCGAAATCAAAGGGAGCAAGCTCAGCAGCCCAGTGCTGTTCAGTGGCCCCAAGCTTTGCCGTGGTCAAGTGACCAGTAAACTTTATCTGTAAACTTTATCTGGGTTATTATCAGTAAACACCAGGCACTTATGTCCCAACAGATACCCCCTGAATTTCTCCACCATGGCCCACTTGAGTGCCAGAAACTTCAATTACATGGAACTATAATTATTTATGATACACTCTGTGGGCCTCAAGCTTCGGCTGGCATAAGCTATTGGTTGCACTTTCTCATCACGTTCATGGGAAAGTACAGCACCCAAGTCACCATGACTAGCATTGACCTCCAAAATGAAGGTTCTGGAAAAATGCAGAGATGGATTTACTCTTCAATGCTTCAAATGAATCTTGACACTGTTGCGTCCACTCATGAGCTAAACTCTGTCCCTTCCTTTTTGCTGACCTACCTCCAGCAACTTCAGCTACCAGTCTACGTAGAGGAGCTGCCAATTTAGCAAAACCCTTGACAAAGTGCCTGTAATAGCTCGCAAACCCCAAAAATGTCCTCAATTCAGAGACTGATGTTGGACTACGCCACTATTACATGGCCTCAATTTTGCCCCGAATCGGTTGCCACCCCCTGTGTCGATATGACATGCCCCAAGTATCTTACCTCCCATTTGAAATTTTACCCTTTTGCCCTTCCCTCTCCGAATGGCCGAAGACCAATTCCAGCCTCTATAAATGCTGGGCTACCGAAACGGAAAACACAACAATGTCGTTGAGATATAACAGCAATGACTGACACTGCTGGTCACTGAATGAATGCTCCATCAGCCTCTGGAACGTGCTTAGCAGAGGCTGAACGGCATACAATTTAATTCAAATAGTCCGAAGGGTGTACAGAATACAGACTTTGGTCTATCATGCTCTGACACCAGGGCCTGCAGGTACCCGCTGGCTAAAACCAACTTGGAAAACCAGTGGGCTCCAGACAACGAATCTAATGATTCCTCAATTATGACGGTAGTCGACGCACATACGCAGACTAACGTCCTTCTTCTTAACCAAAACAATGGGCGATGCATATGGGCTACTGCTCTCACGGATTATGTCAGCCTCCACTAATTGGTTAATATGGGTTTTTACTACCTAATATTCAGAAGGGGGATTACTAAATCGCTGCGGCACAGGGACGTCATCCAGCACTGATATATCATGGGAAATTAAATGAGTAAACCTAGATCTCCCTCATGACACGACAACACTGCTTGATACTTCCGTAAGAAAACCCTAACATGACAGACAGACAGAACAGATAAATCAAGAGACATGATTTGTTTAAGCAAAGAAGACTCCCCCCTGCACTATGGGATTGCCGGCAGCCATATTACCCGGGAGCCCAAGACCGGTTGCCTACGGAAGCTAAGCAGGGCTGAGCCTGGTCAGTACCTGGATGGGAGACCTCCTGAGAAAACTAGGTTGCTGCTGGAAGAGGTGCTAGTGAGGCCAGCAGGGGGTGCTCACCCTGTGGTCTGTGTGGGTCCTAGCGCCCCAGTGTAGTGATGGGGACACTATACTGTCAACAAGCACCGTCCTTCGGATGAGACGTTAAAATCGAGGTCCTGACTCTCTGTGGTCATTAAAAAAAAACTCTAATCTTTCGAAAAGAGTAGAGGTGTGACCTCGGCATCCTGGCTCAAATTCGCCCATTGGCCTCTGACCATCATGGCCTCCTAACAATCCCCATATCTACTGATTGGCTTCATCATTCTGTCTCCTCTCGACCATTAAGCTGGTGTGTGGTGGGCGTTCTGGTGAACTATGGCTGTCGTCGCATCATCCAGGTGGATGCTGCACACTGGTGTTGGATGAGGAGATACCCCCTGACTATGTAAGCGCTTTGAGTGTCTAGAAAAGTGCTATATAAATGTAAGGAATTATTATTATTATTGTACTGTGGCCACTGTTGCCTTAAAGGTTCAGCAGGGAACTTTTGTAAAAAAATATTTTTTACATATTTATTAAACCTGTCATTATGTCCTGACAGTAGAATATGAGACGGATAATATGTGAAAAAAATCAAGCTCCTCTGGCTCCTCCCAATGGTCCTATTGCCATTTGCAGAAACTCCATCGCTCCCGGTAAAAAACAACCAATAAGAGCTGCGGTCCGTAACTTTGTGTTCAAAATGTAGAAAATTTTATATAATAAGTGAGTACACCATGAATCCATTTTCCAAACCGTGTTTTTGGCTTGTCCTGAATCACTAGGGTGCACCTATAATAAGTGTTTATATTCGGACTATTTTAGATTGCTTCGGGGGTACCGCGGCGGAGTAACCCAGTACCTTTGTGATTCTTCATAGACATAAACAGAGAGAAGTAGTTCCGGCTACAATGTTCTTCCGCAAGACGCAAGCAGTTCTGTTTATTAACCGCTACAGCGTCAAAAGTTCCCTACCGCAGCTTTAACTTCAACAACCCCTCGTGGCAGGCTAAATAGAGAGACTTTTTTCAAACTTCCCACCACAAAGGTAGGGCGGAGCACAACATCAGCTGTGCCAACGTTTACCATGGGCACATATATGGTACCTCGATCGACCTGTACCAAGGCCGGTGAGGCCAAGAGCCCAGTGGGAAGGCCAGAGTCAGGGGGCTACAACAACACAGTTCTGCCCTCAAATTGGGGTGAACAGGTTGCAGCAACCCACTTAATTGTGCCTCCGGGGATGCGTTGCACTCTACGCCAATGCATCCGTACTCGCACCGAAGGGGATGTAGCCCATCCTTTCACAAGAGCATCCAAGGAGCGCGTGAAACCCATGGATTTATTTTAAATATTTTTAATGTTCTTTATTGTTATCCATAGTTTTTTGCTGCTCTTTTTTTTTTAGGCACTGGCACCATTCACCAATGATGAACCGCCTTTAACTGTGATTTTTCATTATTGACACACTGTTTTCCTAATTAATGTTGTTCAGTTGCTTTGATGTAATTTTTTTAAAGCGTTATATAAATAAAGGTGACTTGACTTAAAAGTATCGATATGGCACGATATCGTAAAAAGAACAAAAAAATCAATACCCAACCCTATCCACAATCTAGTGGACCATCCTCTGCTTAGAGATGGCATTCCTCTTCTGCCTGCCTCCATAACAGTCAAAGAGCTGGTCTGAGGTCCTGAAGCTTTGTGTCTTGTCTACATAACATCTCAATGCCCGGACTGGTAAGAGCCAAGCCAGGGCTGGGTCTGCCTCCTCCAGGAGCAGCACTTGCAGTTTCACCACTTGGTTTTTGGAGGGTGAAGTGGGAACCTTGGGCACGTAGCTGGGCCAGGGCCTCAGGATTACCTGGGAGTAAGCCGGCCCAAACTCTTGGAACGAATCGTAGACTGAAAATGAATGCAGGTCCCTTACCCTCTTGATGGAGTTTTCAATGAAAGTTTTGTTTTGTTCTCTGTAATAATATAAAACTTCCTAATCATCGGGAAGAAGGAGGCGGGAACCGACGAACAATCAGAATGAAACTTTAATTATTCAAAATAAACACAAAACAAATAAAAACCAAAACATAAACTAAAGCCCAGGCCTGGTCCTCTCTCGTCCTTCACTGTCGTCGCTTCAGTTTTATATCCTTCCATCTCCTCTGTGGGACTCAAGACCGGTGGGGGGTTGAAGGTGTCGCTCATTTCCCAATAACTCCACCGGCCTCGCTCGTTCTCACATCCCTCTGCCCCGCCCCACTCGTCATAAACCCCCATCGCCCCTCGCAGGCTGGGGGGTACTCCCGAGACTGCGTTCTACTCCCCCTCCACCTCCGTGGGAGGACCACTCACGGGGACCTGCGGGAACCTGGGGGTAGGACAGACAAGGTGATAGAAAAGGAGATGGAAGGAGGAGCGACAGAGAAGAGAGAGGGGAGTGAGAAAAAAAAATTCCAGTTCCTATTGCTGCTCGGCCCTCCACCAGCTGGGCGATCTCCTCCGTGGTGCCTGGTGATGACACTGGATGGCCCTCAACGGTCGGCACGACACCCCTCTGCCGCCCAGTGGACGGCGACGGCTCCTCCGGTTTTGGGCAGGTGGCAGGAGTCCCCCGTTCCCTGCTCCTCCGGATACCTTCACGGAGGCAGCAGGCTCCGGCCCCCTTGCGAACTGCGCCGACTACTCCGCTCCCTCACAGACGGCAGCCGCCCCTCTACATGTGGGCGGCCGGCAGTGAGCTCACCCGTATCCGGCAACTCACTCCAGCCCACCGCCTAGAGCGTCCATGGCGGCACACTCCTCGCCAGCTCGATGGCACCGCGGATTCACCACAGCGGTGAGGGATCTTCAGCAGCGCGTCCCTCCTTCTCCCGGGCTTCGGCACCACTGTAATAATAAAAACTTCCTTATCATCGGGAAGAAGGAGGCGGGAACCGATGGACAATCAGAATGAAACTTTAATTATTCAAAATAAACACAAAATAGCGCATCAGTCCCTCACAGACGACTGATATTTACAAATAAAAACCAAAACATAAACTAAAGCCCAGGACTGGTCCTCTCTCATCCTTCACTGTTGTCGCTCCAGTTTTATATCCTTCCATCTCCTCTGTGGGACTCGAGACCGGTGGTGGGTCGCAGGTGTCGCTCATTTCCCAATCACTCCACCGTTTCTCGTTCCCACATCCCTCGGCCCCGCCCCACTCGTCACATTCTCCCTCCACTTTCGTCACTAATCACGCAACGCTGTCATATCAAGACATCGTATGATATTTCTAAAATCAACCCTGTTCCCAATTCGTATGAATTTGTACAAATGACCTACTCCTAATCCTACCTGTCACTGGGGTCAAGACAAATCATACAAAATCATGAGTGAGGTCATACGAATTTGTAAAAATTAGCCACCTTATAAAACGCATACGCATTAGTTGTGAGATAGCGTTGGCAGTTCCTCTGGCGTCTTCTGTAGGTCACTGATAATAGCTCACCACAGAGAAAACGTGCACCAGCATATCTAGTTTAAAAGTAACCTAATGTATTTAGATTTGTACATTTGCTAATGTATTACTTTAAAGTAAAGATTTTTGGATGTGCATTATACTGACAGGCTTCTGGTTTTGTTATTGAAACTATCCTGATTTTAATCATTTGGATTGATGGCAACAGTTTTTTGAAGAAGCATAGAAGACAAAGAAACACTCAAAGAAGTGAAAAGGAAATTTATGAAATCTGTCCGCAATCCCAGGATCAACTGGGCACAGACCTGGCGAGTGATAAATCTCTACTTGACAGTCAGTATTGAGTCACTTACTTTTATGGCACTGGAGTTAAGAGACACTCCAAACTCAAGAGAGAATTCCACAGGAGCTGAGTATTTAGAACACTTCAGTGTGTCAGTGTGACGTTACTGAGATTTGCTATAAACACGGTACATCTCTACACAAGGTTACACGTGGCTACCTGGTTTCACACTTTGGTCTTGTAGGGGGGCCTAATACTTTAAACAGTACTGTGGAGGTTTAGCTCATGGGCCCTTGTGAAACTGGAAGTAGGCTGCTTCAGGGGCCGCCCAGATCACAACCACAAGTTCTGTGTCTGCATTTTGTATGATTTTCTAAACACGTACCTTGATGTTCTATGGAAATGCAATGCATATGAATCATATGAACACTTCCATCTAATGCATCAATGAGTGAAACTTGACTTTTATAAACAATAATAACCAAATTATATGGAACACATTTTCTATATTATTTAAAATCCTTATATTCCACAAATCCTTCTTCAAACTGCAATAAGTATAATACTTAATTTTATGTTCTTTTTCATTTTTTTCTTTTTCTTTTCCCCATGAGCCCTAGATCTTCACCACTTACAGTTTCACTATGAATTTTATTATTTTATTTATTATAAACTTTATTATTATTTTTATTATTTTTAATTTTTACTTTTTTAGTCTCTGAGAAAGACACTATAGATCTATGTGAATCGGCTTTGACATTTGGCATCTATTGAAAGCAATAAAACAGTATGAAGAGTGAATGTGTAATAGCACTTAATATCAAATGATTTGACAGTAAATATGTAGACCTAGTACACAAACAGCTAGCAAGCTGCAAGGCTGCTCGCTTTCCACTTGAGGTTTAGACAACTGTGAGAACTGAGATACATAAACGCATAAAGATATCAGAAAAAAACTGCTCCGAGTCTAAGGTTAAACCTCTACTCTAGACAAAGTTGACAGACCCTGTTTGTCATTGGCTGTCAGCTGACCAAATAAGGGGAACATATTTATGATTTTGGTTTAGCACTTCAGTTTAGTTTAACCACACTGTGTAGCATGTATTTTATATGCAGTGTTTATCATAAAGGGCCTATGCACACACAAAATAGGCCATACAACCTCATAAGACTTTTATTAGGTTTATTATTAATTTGTTATTTATTTACCACTGTATCTGACAAGGATGTGTCTCATACAGTCAGCCTTTCATACTAAATCTATAAAAGTCAGAAATATATTAATACAGATTGTGACTTTATTTAATATGATGCTTACATTGCATTTACTACTTTAGTTTTTATTTAAATAAAATTCTGTTTACATTGTATATTTACACGACATTTTTATATTAAAATCTATAGTAAATCTAATTGTAAATTGAATATAGATCAAAGAATTAAAGGCATTAAATGGAGTCATATTTATTTTGTTTAATAATAAAACAATGTTTTCCATCAGAAAATATTTACAAAGGCACGAATAAAAAACTAATAAATTAAGTAATTTATCCACAAAACCTTTAACTAAGCAAAGATTACTTACTTTTTTATACAGATTAACTCATACAGTTATAAATAAAGCATCTTAGCAATAAAATTGTTTGTCTAAAAGCATGTAAAACTCAACCAAACAGGATCCACAAAAATGATAAATAATGTTTACCTTCTCTATTTAAGATCCTATAGGATACAGACCAAAGTATGATTACTTAAAATAGTTTCAACCAGTTTTTCTAAAGATACTGTTATTGTAAAACAAAGGTCTTCCAACTGAAAGCTGACAGTAGATCAACTAGTAAACTAAAACACTCTTAAACACACATATGTGACCCTGGAGCACAAAACCAGTCATTGAGTTAAAATTTTTGAAACTGAGAATTATATATGATCTGAAAGCTGAATAATTGAGCTTTCCATTGATGTATGGTTTGTTATGATAGGGCAATCTGCAAGCTGAGGGTGCAAAAAAAATCCAAATATTGCAAAAATTGGCTTTAAAGTTGCCTAAATGAAGTTCTTAGCATAATACTAATCAAAAAATAAGTTTGATATATTTACAGTATAAAATTCACAAAATATCTTAACGGAACATGATCTTTACTTAATATCCTAATGATTTTTGGCATGAAAGAAAAATTGGTCATTTTGACCCATACAATGTACAGTATTGTTGGCTATAAATCTACCCGTGCCGCTTATGGTTTTATAGTCCTGGGGGCACATATTTAATCTGACGCAGGTTTTTCATATATTGGATGCCATGACTCCCAAATATGATGATTCCCTATAATATAAAGACAGCTTTATATTTTTATGTATAGCTTAACATTTTGACATTTATACAACTTATACAATTTATACAACATTTAAACTGTGAAGATATAAGAATATTTTAAATAAAAACAAACCATGAATTGAAAATTGGATATTTATTTTCTATCAAGAAGCAATTTGTTTTCCTGCACATTATTAGAATTATTTTAGACGTACTACGTAAACCTAAAGAAAAACATAAAACCATACTTTCAATACATTAATTGATTTTGATCTTTAGAAAGCAAAATGAAGCAGTAATATTATAAAAATCAATTTTTTTCAAATAAAAAAAATTTAATTAATTTTTTTTTACACTTTTTTACACTATGTTTAAATATTTCTATAGACCGATGTTAGACTGTTAGGTTGACTGTTATCTTGGAGGTTAATTTTATCTTACAGCCTGTGGTTAGACCTTTACATGAACATCAAGAAAGTAGCATCAGAGAGTCATGCACGTCTTTATGATTTCGGCAGGTTTAGAGCAGCATAGGTGCTGTTGATTTGGCTTGATCGAATGTTTCTACGCATCTTGGAAAAGTCCACCTCAGCGTACTGAAAGAGCAATGAAAAAACACATTTAGCATTTCAGAAGTTAATTGTCCCTGTAGCTAAATGAACTCTATACAATACTATAGTTGTAACAATAGACCATCCTCACTTCCAGAAATAGAGTTTCTAAACGTAAAAGTTATGATTGTGGTTCACATAATTTACCTGTAATTGGTTTGGGTCTTGATGCTGTTCTATAACTTGCACCTGCTTCTTCAGACCTTGCTCTGTAGACCTTCTTTTTCCAACAACAAAAACTTTTACTACTCCTAAAAATGTACAGTGATTTAGTCAGATTCATTGTTTACTAGAGGTTTTATTTTTGTTATTATTTTAAATGTGAATATATATAAGTCCCATAAATGGAAAAATAGTAGTGAAAAAGTTAAAATTAAGAACTTTTAGAACAACATTATATCATTGTTTTTACAGATGACAGAAATTAACTCACCGATCAGCACAATGATCAGTAGTCCATTCATCAGAGCAGATATGATGATGATAATCATTTGCCATTGTGTTTGATTCTGATCAGTGAACTCCACTCGTGTCTGATTGAGACTCAGTTGAGCTGATTCTGTAAAGAAAGTGTTCAAAGTCTGTGAAAGTAACATCTGTTATAATTGGTACAATTGCTGAGATTTTATGTAACTGAAAATATTGATAGTATATGGGAGATAAAACATGTATGTAATTATGTTATTCATAAGTATTTAAAAAATTGAGACAAAAAATTAAGAGGTTATCATAAACATGTCTTGATCACTGAACAGTAAATGAACTCACCGTTGAAGTATATTCTGGTGATGTTGCTGAGTTTTGGAGGTTTGTGTGTGTTCATACAGTAATAAACTCCTAATTCATCTGCAGTCACATTATTAATAACCAGACCATGTTTAAACTGCACTGAATATTTCTTTCTGAATGTATCATTTAAATAAAAAGGTGATGTTGGGACTGATGTTGTTCGTAGAATGACTGTTGGAGGATCTGCTGCTTTCAGTAAAATCCAGTAAACCTCAGTTTCATCAAGATCACAGTTTATGATCACATTTGATCCCAGATCAGTTAATAGATCTGACACTGCATACTGACAACAGATTAATACATCTATAAGATAAAACAGCAATAAAAACAAGCATCATAATTGTGACAACACTTTAAAACCTCATTCAATCATAACAGTTTGTATTTTTTTTTAAGTTTACAAAGTATGTGTAACTGTGTAAATATAAACATAATGTAATAAACTCACAGAGCTGAAGCTGAATGATCTTCATGTTGTTGCTGTGAATAAACGTAGTTTCCTCCACACAACACTGAAGCTGAAGTCTGCTGCAACTCTGAAGAAAAAACAGAAAAAGCTTCTGCCACATCAGTCAGAGGAAGTCAAGTTTGCTGACCACACTTTACAAACTGTTTTCAACAGCTAATGCCCAACACCAACTCTAGTCCTAAAACACCTCCATCATCACTTTATTTAACAAGTTGAGCATGTTTATTTTGTGTGTATGTGTGTACCTGGTACACTTTTACTCTCTTGCTTTTAATTCTCTTTAAAAATTATTATTATTATTATTTTTTTGTTATATTCTATAGCCTTATAATTTATGTTTTATCCAATTATTTAAGTGTATTCAAGGAGTCTTGTACTCATTTTTTATTGTCAAGGCATATTGTTTCTGCCTTCCCTGTTTTAACTTGTAAAGCACTTTGGGTCAACTGTTGTTCGGTTAAATGTGCTATACAAATAAAATGACTTGACTTGACTTGGTATTCCCTATGTGACGGGGTCCAAATATAGTAATACTTCTGTATAGTAATACTTTAAAAAAATTAATAAATTTAAAATATTTCATGCATTTATTTTACAAATGTTCTTTGAGATATATATTGCTACAGAGTTTAGGTTGATTGTCACCTGTCAAACATAAATGTATGGGATTATTCATTGGCTCTTGTCTGTAATTCAGATCTGGGCCATCACAGGAACATCATTCCCTACAGCAGAGGGAAAACTGCTCGTGCAGACTACAGTTGGGACAGAAAAAAATGCTACATAGACAGGATTTACTGGGTTGAAATGAACTGATCTTTCACGTAATGAACTAACTGAACCCATTAGGACCGTCTCTGAGGTGAATTAGATTCACCATTGTGTCTGTACTTAAGGAAGGTACAGTGTGCGTGATTAGATATCTAACCTCCTGCAATGAGGAAATAAGTAAACATTTTATCTTCACAGCCTCTGGAGGGCAGCAGACAATAACAATATAAAGAACAGGATACATTGCTTTGAGTTCTGTATAAAAGGTGACATGGTGTAATAATAATAATAGTTGTAAATAACAACAACAATAATAATATAATACATTTCTTTATTGTATTTTATATTTTCTGCATAGATCTGCAAATAAATGCTGTTTAGAGAACTGTGATTTTTTTACTAACACATGGAAAACATGACCAGCAATTGGATTTCATCTAGATGTAAGAAAAGTAGAAAAGGCCTTAAAACTATTTTGCTCAGATAAGACAAAATCTAATGAAATAGAAAATAATAAAACAAAAGATGAATATTAGCATTACAACAATAACAAAGAATTGGTGTGTGAACATGCTGTATAACAAACACCAGCAATTCATCAATCTAGCAAACTTTGAAAACAATGCTTTTTTTTTTGTTGTTGTTGTTGTTCAAACTGTTTGTTTCAAAGTCTCTTTCAGGTTCTCTGAACGTCACACATGTGGGTGTAAGAGGAAGATCTGCATTCATGTCATTCTCTCACAGTGACAAACTGAAGTCACGACATGAAAGTGTAGATTATTAAAGACAGAAAGACAGCAGAAATGGGAGAACATTCAGAATAAACAGCTTTTGAACAGTTTCAATGATACTTTATTATTACATCTTCACTGTTTGATTAATTTCAGTTAACAGTGTTCAATTATTGATAAAGCACTTAAAAATGTTTATATTATTATTAAAGAACATTGATACTGTGGCCTTCTCATCTGGTTTTTGTGAACTGAAGTCTTAAAATCCTTAAAGGTAAAGTCTGTACACTCATTAGACTATCAGAGAATATATCTAGTATTTGTCTGTCAGGATAAAAATAGATAGAGAAGAACTATGAAGCAGATCTTTCTGGGGAAAAAAAAACACAATACTGGCAATTTATTTTTATGGTAGAATTGTTTTTTAAAACTATTTATTATTTTGAGAAGAGAGTCAGTGCTGTAATTCTGTGCTATCAGCTGCATCTGTTGGTGATGTTAATAACATTAGAATGGCAAATTCATGGAAAAGGCAGAAAGTATTTCCCTGTAGTTTTAACTAACTTGTTTCTCTCGCTCTCTCCCTCCCTCTCCCTCTCTCTCTCTCTCTCCCTCCCTCCTCCCTCTCTCTCTCTGGATGGGACTGGAATCTCTGCATTCTTGCTCTGCTCTTACAGTGACGATAAACTCGTGCTATCATTTTAAAGATTCACTGACAGCAGAACTATGAGAGGTCGTTCAGAGAAAGGATCAGAATCCAGAACAGAGTTTTTCCAGTGCAGCGGATGAAAGGAAGCTTCACTCTCGTACTTATGTAAGTTACTGATTCAATTTGCAAGTTACTATATTTGCTGCCATTTTCATTTTACAATCTTTGATGCCATTTCAATAAAATAAGATATCGTTCAAAATAAGTAACATTCAACTCATTTTTTAAGTAATTTTATATTACTTTAATTTTATTCCTAAATTACATCAGGAACAAGACGCTACCACATTTTTTTTTTCCCAGAGGTTCTTAAAATCTTTTCTCAAGACCAACTAAACAAAACCAATCACATTTACAGTATAAACACTGCCTCTGTTGTGCCAAATGATATAACTATTGTTTGATTTAATTTATTTTAAATTTATATTGTATTAAGCTTCATGTTTTGTATTGTAATGTTTCTGTTTTTTTTTCAATGAAATAAGCACCAGTCAATAGCTTCATTAGTTGATGATTGATTCTCAACATGACACAAAGCAGCCAAACAAGGCTGACAAGAGTCAATGGTGCCATGGTGTGAGTGAGAGATTTAAAAACGGATCCAGGTTTATGGAAAATAAAAACATCTTCAGAGCAGGAAACAAAGTTTTTGAACATACCTGGAGCCTGTTTCTTAAAACAAGTTTACCAATAAAGCCAGGCTTATTTCAGTCTGACTTATTTTGAACCATATCAACTCACAATACGTCAGACTAACTTAAATAAACCTAGCTTATTTGGTAAACTTGTTTTATGAAACAGGCCATTAACTAGCTAAAAATCCTAAAACCAATAATTGAACCAACTCCTTTAGATCTAAAATTGAAAGAGCATCCAAAAAATTAAATTTCAAACAACACATGAAGAGCTGGAATAGGACAGACACTTTATTAATCATATAAAAATGATCCCAGTTCATACAAAGCTCAAGTCCAGCAATGCAAGAAGCAGAACATGCACTTTAGTGTTTACTGGAAAGAGGCCAATAAATCTCTATTCACAAGATAGTACAACAATTTTGGATTATTTTGTGAGAAAACTCTGGCAAGGAGCATAATAAATATCAGCCTGCTATAAACAGAGAGTCAAGACAGTGGAAACTACAATTTGAAACATACATGCATGCATGTAAGATATTCTTAAACAACCTTAATGTCTTATTTCTTCATAAAAAGAGACATTTTTATTTGATGTATTACATAATGTTGTTCATTGTGTGTCCCTGTAATGGCTGACGCATTGCCAATACTAGTCATGCTAAAAAGCTTTATTTGAAATTTCTTGAGAGAGAGATAAAACTACAGGTAAATACAATTTGTATAATACAATAATCCTGTAATTAATCAGATTGTTAATTAAATAATTATAAATAAAGAATACAAAATAGATTTAATATTTGAAAACACAACAAAGAAAAGCAGATTTGTGGAACAGAAACAAAATTATTAAGGCACTAACACATTATCAGAATCAGTCATCCATCCATTTTAAAGGAGATCCCTGTTTCATTCTGTTATAAGAGCAACACGGTGCAAACAGCAAGAAAATAAGAGCACAAAACAGTTCCTGACACCAGAATGAAACACTGAAAGCTGTAACAATTACTTTTGAAACTTTAAACATTTATTTCTGTCTGTCCTTTATATTCAGTCGTGACAGGAGAGAATAAAACAGCTTTAATTTTTTTTCTATAGAGGAAACAGGCTATGATCAATATTACTATTACTACAGGTGCTATGATGTAACAGAGCAAAGACGATGATGTCACCACATCTGTTCCTGGTTTTTGGGTTTCTTGATCAGCTGATTTAGTCACTATAGTTGCACTTTCTGTTGTTGGCTCTGCGAAGAAAGAAAGAAAGAACAATAGCAAACTTTATAAATTTTTAAATTAATATATCAGTCAATCATTACTACACACCTTTGATGATCAGCACCGCAGTCTTCTGTTCAGATGAGTGTGTGATGAGACAGCTGTATTCTCCTGCATCAGCGTAATTGAGATCAGTGAGTCTGATGTTGAAGTTTCCTCTCACATACTCTTCAGAAAAAGGTCTAACTCTGTTCTTGTATCGTGGATCCTGTTGCTCTACTGAATCTAAACCATTGATTATATCAAACACATTCTTGGTGTCATTCTGTCTCCAAAACACATTCATGTCTTGAAGTTTATGATCATGTTTAGATGAAGAACACGGCAGGAGAACAGAACCACCAATAAAACCATCTACTGTGACCTGCAGAGAGACTGAAATCACACAAACTGTAACTGTTAATACACAATATAACATTCATACACATTTTTATTTGTTTGTTTTAGTGCCATGTGAGATTATTTGGCAATTCATGACAAAAAATATACTTTAGTTAAATTTTAGATACAAAATATATTTGACACTTTTTCCTAAAATTCTAAATCAGGTATTAAATTGTTTAAAAAAAAAAGGGGTATAACCAAAATAAAGCTAGAAGAAATCTAGAAATATTTTAATCCAGCAAATGTTTAACATGAATATGAAATATGTCATTCAGATGCTCACCTTTGTGTATCAGCACTGCAGACACACAGATGAAGTAGAATCTGTAGAAACAGAAATAATTTCCATTAATTTCCTGTTGCTAAATCAGTAGATCACTACACTAGCAATAAACTCATCTGAGATGATCACATGATCACCACGAGGTGCATGCTGGTTAGAAATACTCAATACTGTAATCAAACACTCTTGTGAGTTGTATAGTTTTTAGAGGAAGCTTCAGTTTACCAGCTGCACAAACTAAACTTGTCCAACTTGAATTAAATTTAAATTAAATTTACTATTGACCTGTATATCCAAGACAAGGTGTTTGGCGTCTTAATGGCACCCTTAACCAAAGTTCTTTAACTCTCATACAACACTCATTATTTTTAATCACTGATACTGATTATTTAGAATGACATCTATGATCCCAGTAGTTTGGTGGTTCTGCTTTTTAATATCTTGTTTCAAATTAACGATACTTACACAATTATTAAATATCCAAATAGTTTTTATTCATGCTCCCACATTTCTATGTCATGATGTAGGAAGATTTGCATATAAAACCACCCAAATGTTCACGCTAGGGATGTAACGAATGAGAACCGCTGACCTAAAGGAAGTGTTCTTAATTGCAATGCTGTTTTGTGTATGGAGGTTATGGGAAACAGCTGTAATTCATCTTTTCCATAAGCACCACCTGCTGTCAGAGACAGCATTTACATTCATATTTACACTCGCGCATGTTCTTTCTGGCCAAAAACGGACCAAATTTGCATGCCCTACTATAAATTTTGAAAGGTTGATGAATAACAAGCTTATGTGTATTTTACACATTTAAACAATTCACATAAGTTATCTAGAATTATTTATAGAGCCGATAAAATACACATAATCATTTATTAAGCAATTATCATTTTAAAATATATCTTTATTGAGGTTTAATTTTTTTATGCTTTATTTGAACATTTATATTTGATCTCTCAACATGCTATTTAGAGATCAACCGATATATCAATTTACCAATATTTCCCTGATATTTAAACATTTTACCATAATCGGGATATCAGTTTTGTAATATCGGATTCACAGATAAACGCAGTCATCTTGTGGGTGTTTTGAGAATTTTGGGGCAGGATAGCCATTGCAGCATGTCTGAGGGAACAACAACAATGGCGTGCAGGTTCTTGATTTGCTGTAGTTAGTCAACTTAATTGAACATAACAGACAGTTATGCACAAATTAGATGCATTACATAAATGCCTGATATGTAGTTTATGCAGCTTGGATCTAAGAAAAAGAGACCAACTCATGGAATCATGTTAAATAATCCATCAAGTCCTATCCCAAAAAATTCGTAACTTTGCCTGAATTAAAATGCATCCATGAATGAGCGCATGTTGGGAATAAAGGGTTGATGTGGTTGATGCTCAGGAAATGCTCCTGCACGGTCACCACATGTAACTTTTAACAAGATTCACTTCTTTAAAACACCCTAAATTGTATCAACATTTACTAAATAACCATCATTTTACAAATAAACATCTAAATAAATACAACTCTATGGAAATTAATTATTTATTATTGCCGCGAGTAATTAGTTTTAGTGTAGTTCTGTGTAACTGCGTAGATAAACCGCGCTGTCAGCAGGCATTTAATAATCTAAAGGACAAAAACATTCAGAATTTTGATAAAACATTCCAGATGAAAAGTTTTGATTGTTATATTCTAATATTCCAGAGAATATTATTCAGTGAATTAACTAGGGGTGTCCCCGACTAAGGATTTTCATAGTCGAATCGGAATTTTTTGAATCTCGCCGATATTCGACAGATAGTTGAATATGTTTGGGGGCGGGGCAAAATACATTGAGCTCAAGTCAGACATGTTAAAACAGAGGGAAAATGTGTAACAGATGCCTCGCAGATACAAACAGGGTATATAATGTTTTTATCAAAAGATAGTTAACACTAAACGTCAGCGAAACCCAAACAATTCACAATTTTTACAATAGTGCTTTCATTATAAATAGGGCTGGGACAACGTGCCTAGATCATCGATGACGTTGACGCAAAAAATACGTCGACGTAAAATATGCGCATCGATTCGTCGACCTGTTTTTATTTCTCTAAAAAACGTTTACCTTATGTGTGCTGAATATACGTGATGGCCGGATCAACATTCTGTCCAACGTTATATAACCAATCCAGGGGTTTTTCTGCATTTATCTTTTTTTTGGCGGCTGTCAAAACATTATTTGATCGGTGAGTGATGTAGAATAGAATGAGCCCCGGCTGAGCGCGTGCACTCACAGTCTTCAAACAACACGAGCACTTCTTGCACTCTCTCTCCCTTGTGCATATTAATCAAAATCATTAAACACGATAGACAAAGGGCCAAACAACAAAGTTTCACACGCGCTCGCACACTCACAGTCTTCAAACTTCACGACCGCTGTCTTGCTCTCTCTCTCTCTCTCCCTCGTGCATATTAACCAAAATCATTAGACACGATAGAAAAAGGGCAGAATGCCAAAGTTTCACGTGGAGCATTCAGAGATTTTTTTTCTGCAAAGTAATGCATTCTTAGTCAGTCTTTTATTTTGTAATTTTAAAAGCAATAAACATATATTGCAATGTTAAGGAATTCATGTTTTTTTTCATTCAGATATGTAAATCAACATGTATAAATTGTTAGTAGTCAATTAATGAGGAGATAATCGAAATCGAATCGCTCTGAAAAATTAATCGTTAGATTAATCGTTTAAAAAATAATCGTTTATCCCAGCCTTAATTATAAAGTTATCCTATATGACAGAAGTTATTAATGTTCTGCATTTCTGTTTTGAGCTGTGCGCGCTGAATATGACCAGTAGAGTGACGTATATGATAGCAGGTTTTTAATCAGTGGGATTAAACTCATAATGTCATGTAGTATTCACTTCATTATTTATACAACATAACGTACATAATTGTATTTTATACAATATAACCGACTGACTGAGGCCAGCCTAAAAAGATGCTCAGGATAGTTGACGGGCCACTGCTGCGCATCGTCACGAAAGCTGATCTTTTTCACATGTTTTTAAGCCTTACCGCATGTGGATTTAAACATTAAAGCATCCAAACACAAGTCACGGAAAATCTGAACGGAGTAGCTGGTTGCTCGCGCGCTGTGAGAGAGAGAGAGAGAGAGAGAGAGAGAGCCGCATATCATGGACAGCGACACTGAACCGAGCTCTCTTCTGCCAAGAGAAAGACGTCTCAAAACACTTGAACATTGAATTTGCTTATTTTTGCTCTTGTGCCGACAAATAGATACAAAATATGTCAAAATATCCACCTTGGAAATTATGCTTGAAAAAACTGTCAGTTATTTCTTAAAGGGGGGGTGAAATGCTCATTTTCACTCAATATCCTGTTAATCTTGAGTACCTATAGAGTAGTTCTGCATCCTTCATAACTCCAAAAAGTCTTTAGTTTAGTTTAGTCTGTACCGATTTTTCCCGGAAAAACACGACCGGCTGGAGGCGTGACATGTGGGCGGAGCTAAAGAATCACGAGCGCCAGTTGCGTTGAGAGCGTTTGGAAGCTGTGACAGCTGTGAAGGCTGAAACTGAACGAGAGCAGCAGCAGCAATGACTCGCTCCGAGCGGGGCTCGAACCCGAGTCTCCGGGAGGGGAGGGGGACGCACTAACAAGGAGGCAGAGATATTTTAAGCAGTTTTACTCACCGCATGCGGTTCCAACACACGATCGTGACCCTTTTTCGTTGGGACTGCATTATCCTTAAGAAATAAACGATGTGCAAATCCGGCGTCAAACTGGGCCTTGTTTGTAAAACAAGCATCTTTGAAATGCAGGGAACAAACAAATACACTTGTAAAAATAAACTCCGTCCACTGGTCCCTTAATGCTGTTTTTTTTTTGGTAATCTGTGCAGGGTTGTCTTGCCCTCGCAACCAAAAACACACTTCTTTTGTGACATTTCGCGACGCTCTCGCTCTGATCAGTGAATGCCTATGCTCTCTCATTGCTCTGCTATATGGGAGCGCGCGCTCTTCCGGCAGAAGTGCCCTTATAAGGAAATTCCGCTCCATCTAACGTCACACAGAGCCATACTCGAAAAAAACTTTCCGAAACTTGTGACAAACCGGAAGGAGTATTTTTGGAACAAAAATACTCCTTCAAACGTACAACTTAATTTTTTAAACTTTGTCCATGTTTAGCATAGGAATCCAACTCATTAACAGTGTAATAAACTCAGTATGCATGAAATAGCATTTCACCCCCCCTTTAAGTGAAAGTAAACAGTTCAAGAAAAAAAAAATGGGATGTGTATTATATTGGATGCGTTCATGGTCTCTTAAAGTGACCGCGCCTAATTTAGCTACTGGCTGCTGTAATGTTAATCCAAGAAAATGAAAGAAAATCACTCACTGTTCTTGACTGAATTACTTTGTAGTTTTAACAGTCAAACCAAAAATTATTCAGACACCAGATATAATTTTTGATATATATATGTAGCAAAACTAATAATGTGAGAGATGTTGAAGGTGTCTGAATAAATGTAGGTTTTATTGTATATTTCATTTTTACATTGAAGACTATCCAGTGCTATTTTACATTAAATTATTTGGTTTCTGTACCTTGACACCTACAAACTTGAAAAAAACTTAAACATTTGTGTAAAACAGGCGTAAGGTTGTTTGCACCTTGTGCAATGTGGAATTAGTTTACATCTTTTTCACTTTGTGATACATTTTGGAAACAGGAGATGAGCCCCTTTTCTAATGCACCACCTAGCTTGATAAACCCCTTCTCAAAGACTTACTGTTTGTCAATTTTATTTGGGTAACACACATATTCTGAATGCCTTCGGCAGAAATTCGAATGAGCCATTTTAATCTAGATTAATCTAGATTAATTTCAAGATCACACTGAGCATAATCTAGATTGAAAAAATGTATCTATGCCCACCACTAATATATATATTTATATACTGTATGAGAAATAGCTATGTTCTTCAGCAACCAGCTCCCCATCTAAGAGGATTTTTAGTGTCAGTAGGAACATAGTTTCATGCCACAGAGCTTCTCTTAAAACCACAGACAGTTGACAGACCTGTTCTTAGCTAAAAAACTTGTAAAAAAATAAGATAAAATACTTATCCCAGTTTTATAGTTTGAAATGGGAATTGCATGCACTAAAGTTGACAGAATGCACTTCCTGTTCTTGTTTTGCACTGCTTCAGTTACATATAGGCCTACATGTGGTCTTGGTCTAGATTTTTTTTTTAAACTGCTTAAATTAGCTGTTAAATCTAAATAGTTTTTGTTGTTGTTGTTTTTAATGGGCAAAAGAAAATTATGTTTTTTATGATTTAAATGCAAATGCAAACATATATATATATATATATATATATATATATATATATATATATATATATATATATATATATATATATATATATATGGAATATCATAAACATTTTGACAATAACCAGATATAGTTTTTTTTGTTTAGATATCGCCCAGCCCTAATATTTACATATTAATAAAAGATCTAAAAAAATTCCATATTAATAAAAAATAATTCAAGAGATAGTTCCCAAAAAACTGAAAAAGGGGAAAAATAACACAATATTGGCTTTAAAATATCTTTTGTGGGTAATTTTAGAGTCAAATTTGATGTGTAATTAATAAGTGATTAAAGGGATCACGTGATCATGCTGCTAAAAAGAACGTTATTTTGTGTATTTGGTGTACTGCAATGTGTTTGTGGTTTAAGGTTCAAAAAACGCATTATTTTCTACATAATGTACATTATTGTTTCTCCTCTAAGCACCACTTTTAATGACTTTTTTTTATACGTCTTGCATTTCGTATTGTGCTACGTAAACATAAAACCATGTCTGTATTTGTGATCAGAGAAATTACAAACAACAAGTGCTACTCTACCCTGCTCAAAACTCACATTTGAATCATCAGTGCTAAATCCTTGACATATGTAAATGTACTTACAGACTGTGAGTCAAAAGTGCCAGTCTTTGTAAAGTTGGAACTGCATCACTTTATAGATACAGCCTTTGTGCACAGACACATTATAGGCTACTCTCACAGGAAACAGTCCTTGTTCTCTGTAAAATGCGCTGCACATATCTGAATATTTGGGTTGAACTGTTCTGGAACAGTGTTGAAGTACAACTTAACCACTGATTTAAAGTAGTTTTGCTTTCACAACTAAATAATGCGTACAGGGAAAATTTAAGTTATGTCTTCTTTCTTTGTTTGACAATTTAATTGGCGTTATGCAAATCTTCCCACACAGTGACGTGGACATGTGAGGGTGTGTTAGATTGAGGTATGTATATATATAATATCCATAGTTAAAAGACTCATTAAAAAACATGTAGCATGCCAGAAACATATTAATTACTGCAATAATTATTAAATCCTAGGCTTTCAGTAATTGCTTATTTAAAATCCAAATGGTGGCAGTGTATATTTCTTATAATAGGACTATTATTAAAATAAATTGTCAATACGCTTCAAACAAATTAGCAAATATTTCACTTAATACTATATTAGATCTCGAATCATTCTTACGCACCTGTTAAACTCATCCCTAAATATATTATGATTTAGTAGTAAATGTTATTAAGCGGGGATCTGAACCACTGATCTCTCTCTCTCTCTCTCTCTCTCTCTATATATATATCTATTATAGATCAGTGATAATTACCAATCTTATCCTACAGGTAAAACTTTGAGACCTTCGAATGCACTGGAAGATTGAATTAATAACAAACAAACACAAAATACACTAATAAAAAAGTATAATGCTAAATTGCTAATAACTACATTTAATCAAAATTATAATGAGCAATTTTCCCCCAGATACACATGCAAATAGTGAGTTAATTAAATGGTGTGTAATGTAGGCCTTTAATGACTTCCAAAATCTTTGTTTGTTCATTTTAATTTCAATAAATCATTTACGGGGGAAAAACATGAACGAAACAAGGCCAGACGCAAATACGAGCACGCAAACTCTCTTTACACGGATCGCGGTAGGTTCAAATATGTGGGAGTGTTTGGAGTAAACAGAATGTGGTTAAAAGTCATAAACATACCTGGTGATCATCGTTAATCAATAACATTTATTGTACGCAACCGAAAGTAGGCTTTTGTCTCCTTTTCCGGGTTTCAATGCCGCGGAAGTTGTCATCGATGGATAAACAATACTGACGGCAAAGTTCTGATGAACAAGCTTTCATTTTGTATAATTTATTTATTTATTGCTATATAAATGTTATTATTATTTTTATTATTATTTTGATCATGATAGCATTTCCACGACTTCCCAAAACAAGTAAAAATATTGAAAAATGGATTAAAGCGATCAGGAGAACGATGATGTCAAATGTACGTCACTTCCTCGAGCTCTGTACCTAGAAGTCAGATTCCTGTTAGATGTTTTTTGTTTAAGGTTCCTCTGAACCCCTGCTGGCAGATGATGGAACTACATTAAAATATGGCAACTTGTGTTCTCTTAACGAATTAAAAAAAAGTATTTTAGAGCGCCTTGTTAGAAAGTTAACTTGTTAGAAGTGTTAACTATTTAAAGAAAGAAAAAAGAAGAAAAACAAGAAAAAATGTTGCTACAGTGTTAAAAACTGTGAAAACGTCATAAAAATAAAATAAATAAGATTATAACTGTGTCCTAAATCACACAACATATGCACTTACACACTATGTACTCAACTCTGTAGTGTTTTAATTTATAAGGCTATTTTGTCATTCATAATTGGATTCTGATAGCTCCGCCCCCTTCGCTTTACTTTTAAAGCTGTTAAAGTTGAGTGTATAAAGTGTCCAACACTTCCCACACTTCTTTCTTTCTTTCTTTTTTTTTTTTTTTTTTTTGGTTAAGTGCATCATCAGGGTGTTTAAAAATTGTTCTTTTTGGTATTTTCAGTGAACGCACTACTCGCATTATTTCTACTACAAAACATCACAGAATAGTCCATAAAGGACACAATTGGCACCTTATGACATTATCCAGGTCATTTAAGTAGGATTACACAGAGGTGCTAATTCTCCATCCTTTTCTAATGCCGATATAACGATTATGTCAAACATTTACAAGTTTTTCAGTTTCTATTAGCGTGGCCTAATGAATATCTTACAGTGTGATCATGTCACATTTGAGTTACTGTAATTACCAGATTCCAACATAAAAATCGTCTTTTCTCTGGAGAACTTGTAATAACAACTTAACCCACAACTTGGGCTGTTTTTCCTCAATTCCTTTATACACATTGCATCTTTCTGTGAAAGTGTTCAGTGGAGAATCATACTGATCTTCATCCCAGCAAACATTTCATGATGAGGCCAATATGGACACGATAAGGACTTGAGATATGGGCCCAACATGGTTTTGTCCTTGGTTTTCATGTCGGCCCTGTCTGAATTAACTTCGGTCTTGACCCCAATGTCTTTCTACATTTTCTTCTTTTGCCCTCTTGTTTTCCATTTAGAGTTAGAGATGTAGTCAATGAAAATGGTTTCATCCCTCATTCTTGCTCTTTTTCATCTAAATAATTTCATGTCGGACAATGAATTACAGCCAAATATCAGTTACGCCAATCCCAACCCTTTTGGGTTCTAGATCTTTCCAGACCTTAAATGTCTGGTTCACTGATCTCTAGTCTGTGGAAAGTGTCCAGGCTCTACTGTTTCTTCCTGCCATCCTTTCACATTTCAGACAAACATCTCCAAGCTTAAATCTGAAACAAGGTTGCTTCCTCCTTTTCCCAGCAAACTTGATAGAGTCATCGGTTATTTTAGTAATCAACTATTCTACTGATTATTCCATCAATTAATCGAGTAATTGGATAAGAAGTCATTTTTCTTTATTAAAGAGCAATACTACATATACAAGAGAAAATAAGATAGGTTTCTTAAAATAAACAACTTATTTGTTTTCTTTTTAGAAAAACAAATATTTTTACTGCTGAAATGGAATCCACCATTACTGTTAAATCTAAAACCATTTAATGCATTTAATTGCCAAATTACATTGAAAATGCAAAAACAAATATATCAAATAATAATAAATAATGAAACATATAAAAAAATACAAAGATCAATTTCGCATTACTTTAAGAAAAGATAAACAATACAATGTAAAAATTAAGAATAACTAGGAATAAATTAAATAATAGTAATACAAATTATAATACCTAAACATCGCATTTATGTCATGCAACTTAACATTCAAGTTTCAGCCTAACTAAAGCTTAATTGATTTTTTTTTATGGACATTTTTACCTTCATAAAGCCCTTTATTTCTAAAATTGTGCTTAATCTTTTGAGTCAAATTCTTACATTCAATCAGTCAGTTATAATAATAAGACATTTGGGCTGTTAGCATACATATAAATTATATCAATATCAAAAAAAAAAAAAAATCATCTTTGCAATGCAAAGAAAACAGAAGCTGAATCTGAAGAGGCATTTAGATATAGGCCTATTTAAATTTTCTTTAATTCAGCTCAGAGCAACGTGAATGCATTTAACCTGCAGTTACAAATGCATTTATAATATTTTGTTATTTAAAACATGAAATATTGAATACTGATACAATTATTAAAAATAAAATAAAATAAACTTTAGAATCATAATCAGAATTAGTTTTATTCACCAGGTGTGCACAAACACACTAGGAATCTGTTGTTTTTTTAAAGGTGAGAACAATGAGAAAAAAATAAACTACATCACTATGCGCATGAAATCAAAGGAATAATAATAATAATAATAATACTAATAATAATAATAAATATACATATAAATTGCCTATTTTTATTTAAATTTTAATATACAGATAAATTGAATACAAGACCAAGGATTACTTAGATTTACCCAAAATTAATTATATTTTATGTTATACCACTAAAGAGATATTAGAGCCAGCAGCAAATGTCAGAAGAACTAGCCGAGGTGAGGCTGCTCTCGACGGTAATATGAGCACTGAGTTCCCGCCGAACGCGTGGAGCTGACCGTCTCTGAAATCAGCGAAAAAATTTTTTAAATAGGCACTGTCTTTATAAATAAACCGCAGATTTGAGTTTTAAACAACTACATTTTCACCTAAAATACTTACATTTCAAATACTTACATTTCAGAAAATTACATTTCATGACACAGTAACAGGAATATTTTTAAATTATCAGAATAAATGGTGGTTGAAATCACAATGCTGCGTGAATTCAACCAATCAGCATATTTAGTGCCCAAGTCCCGCCCCCAAAAGTTCCGGAACTTTGAAAAAGTACTAAATCGCCAGCAATGACTTTTAGAGGGGCATTTTTTAACCCAGAACTTTATTTATCATAGTTCCTGGTTCCTGCAGTGAAAACACACTGAGTACCAGCCCAAAGTCCCTAATTCCTGGGTAAAGTTCCAGCAGTGGAAACACGGCTATGGATTGTTTCTCAGTTCCAAAAATGTAATGAACAGCCCTGTGTTCTCATCATGACCGATGTACAAGGAACCAGGAATTTTTTTTTTCAATAAACACAAATCTTCACCACCATTCACTATTGAATTAACATACGTAGTAAAACTACAGGAACCAGAAGCGCTGGACTCGGGGTAAAACCAGTACTGATTACCAGGGCCCCAAAGGAAGAGAAGGCCCTTGAAAAGTCTGGAATACATATTTTCAAGGGGAGGGGGGCCCATTAGGGCTGCCTATGCATAGGGCCCGGGATCTTGTGAATGGCCCCTTACAGGAACTACTTGTGGCAGAAACGGTCTAATATTTTTGATTGTTTTTAAATGCTTCGACCAACTTTTTCTAGCACTTCAAATCTGGTAGGATAGTATTAGTATATAGTATATAGTATAGTAGTAAATTTTTACTGGATTTGAAAATTATTTTTAATGTGACGATATTTATTCATCCTTCATAGGTTTCCCCCATGTACATGTTTCATAATGTAGGAAAGCAAACAATTACTTAAGAATAAAAATATATATTAAATTACCACAAGTAGATGGCTGCAGAGAAGTACTTATAGGCCATTTCTACTCCTTAATATATATGTTTTTGTATTCATTAAATTATATTTAGACATTAGGAATGACAGTAATAAACGTACATTTTATCTTATGTAATATATTTATTACATCTGTAAGACGTCTGCTAAAGATCTGGGAATAAGCTGCTGTGTACTCTGATAAAAGTCTCAGAAGCAGTTTTACATGGATTCTAATAAATTTCTATTTGACATCTGAGAGGAAACATCTAATGGGGCTTTTACACTGGGCTCGTATGCTGCGGTCCGAGCCCAAGCGCCATTGTTCCCGGTGCCGCCCGCAGCATTGGTTTGCTTTCATACTTAATAGTTGTATTGAACCCAGGTACAGTTGCAGTTACCTTATGTCACCGCAAATGCACACGGAAAACACATTTTCTTTGTTATTTTGGTGCTATTATGCACAGCATAGTGAACGACAACTGCGTTTATGTTCATTGAATGGTGCTCTTCAGTGTCCCACCACGTTCCCCTGCCACTCATGGTTCTTGTGTGTTGAGTACACAATGATATTGACAGTGTTAAGAATGCGTGATGGATACTTATCTTCCTGAACAAGTGCGCACCCGAGTCCGTGTTGCTTGCACATTCACGCAAACCGCGCCACAGTTCTGGAGCAACCGAACTCAGACCACCTTCTCCAGGAGCATTATGGCATAGTAGTAATAATGTACATAGGTTTAGTAGTCTAACATAGTCTTAGAGGTTATCATTTACGAATTTGGACAAGAATCAGAAAACTCTTAATTGTTAAAAGCCTGAGAACTGAATGCCAATAAAATAAATTCCACACCAAAATTACAGTTTGCATAACCTGTATTAAATACACAGGGCTGGTGCATACATATAACAACACATTTATGAAAAATAACAAACTACAACAAAGTGTGCCCATAAACAAAACCCTTATTTCATTTTCTTTAAGCTCAGTTCATCCTTGGTTCCACTTGCCTTTGTTGACTTGAGTTCAGTTTTCACCATTTTCAAAAACTGCATCCTAAATCCAAAAATCTAATTCAAGTTTTATGAAACCTTGGTAACATTAACATGTAATTCTGTAATTCTGCTAGCCCAATTTTGGCTAATTACCCTATTAACACATGAACACAACAGGTTCTCTACCTTTGCTTAACACAATCAGCACCTTTGCATTGATTTACCCATTAGCGCCGATTAACATAAATGCTAGCGAACTCATAGTAAACTCAGCAGACTAAGTTAAATACAAATGGGCATCAAAAGCCTGACCGTTAACATGAATGCTGGCGAAGTCAGAGGCCTAGTGCCAGAAAAACAACTCACCATTTTAGTGGAATTCCCTGCCTTTAGCTCTCTGACAAACAGTGAATTCAGGCACAGCTCCCTTTTACATTCTTTATTATTACACAATATAGTCAGTATAAGCAATAATGATTACAGAACTGGTTTAATTCACTCCATGTCATGCACAGGTTGCTGGTCTGCATCTTATGGGCTGCTGGTCAGGTACCTTGTTGACCTCTGTAGGCAAGTAACCACATGGAAGTAGTAAGTCCCTGTGCAGTCTGCTTAAAGGACCATCCTTTCAGGTTTGACTGTGTAGAAGGGCAGAGTACCTGCTCTCCTCAACACCACATGGACAATTGACTCCCACTTGTCTGGAATCTTATGTTTTCCTCGAATACAAACATTTCTGACCAATATACGGTCTCCAACTTCCAAGTCCGAAGCAGTCACACGCCTGTCATACCTCATTTTGTTCTTGCATGCTATCTTTGCAGCATTTTCAATTGCAATCTTGTAGCTGTCTTCAAGTCATGATTCAAGTTTTTGGACGTACTCTGCGAGTGATGTATGCTGACCCCCTTGCACTGGCAATCCAAATGCCAAATCAACCAGCAGACAGGCTGAACTCTGAACATCAGTTGATATGATGTGAGTCCTGTCACCTCATTCCTTGTGCAATTATAGGCATGGACCAGGGGTTTTACAAAATCATGCCATTGAGATTTCTCTGGGCTTTGAAGAGTACCTAGCATGTCTAGTAGGGTGTGATTAAATCACTCAACAGGGTTGCCCATAGGGTGGTATGGGGTTTTTCTCACTTTATGTATGCCGGCCACTCATCAAAGCTCTTTTATCGTGTAGGACTCGAAATCAGGTCCCTGATCACTGTGTAACTTTTCTGGGAATCCATAGAGCACCATAAAGTCCTCCCACAGACACTTTGCCACTTGTGCTGGCCTTTTGGTTAGGTGTTGGCATGGCAACTGCAAACTTTGTAAAGTGATCTGTAATCACAAGTATGTCTTTGGTCCCACTTCTGTCAGGTTTAAGAGAGAGGAAGTCCATACAGAGGAGCTCAAGGGGTCTGGTGGTGTTAATGTCTACCAAAGGTGCAGCTCTCTCAGGCAGCGCCTACCTCCATACACACCTGCCGTATGCATGGTTTGACTTTTCGCTCAACATCCAAAGTATATCTGGTGATGATTTGTTATGTAATATGGATGTAACTAGCCTGTATACTGATAATCACACAATATAGGTTTATGTGCTCTGGAACATTATCTTAAATCTAGAGATGTTGATAAGCCTCCAACAAAGTTTTTGTGGGATTTGGTACATACAGTGCTGACTATGAATTATTTCAAATTTGAAAATAGTTTTTATCATCAGGTGAAGGGTACGGTGATGGGATCTCCATTTGCCCCTAATTATGAAACTTGTTCATAGGTAAATTTGAAGAAGATTTTGTGTATTCCCCAAATAACATTTTCCTTAACTGTTTGAAATGTTGGTTTCTTTATATTGATGATGCATTTTCATTATTAGGGGAACAGTTGAAGAACTCAATCAATTTCATGATTTTTTTTATTCCAGACTTGATTCTATACGATTTTCCTTGGAATATAATATATCTTCTATATCCTTTCTTGACGTTAAGGTTTTTAGATCTATTGGACAGACTCTAAAGACGACAGTATTACATAAATCCACAGATAATAATATTTTTTTACATTCTAAAAGTTACCATCCTCCATCTATAAAACCCTCCCGTATAGTCAGTTTTTGAGTATAAGGAGTACTTGTAGTACCGATGAAGAATTTGAAAACCAGGTCAGAATAGTATATGACCATTTCCTTTCTAAAGGTTATGACCACATAAAACTTGACTCAAGTTTAGATAGGGTACGTGACATTGAACGAGAATCACTTTTTAAGAAAAAACAGCCACTTCAGACAATCGAGTTGTCTTATCTATGACATTCTCTCCCCTTTCGGGTATGATTAAATAAATAGTAAATAAACATTTGCATGTTTTATCTAGTGACACACTGATTTGCCAGTCGTTTCAGAACCCTCCAGTTTTTGCTTATAAGAGGTTGCATAATTTGAGGGATTTATTGGTTAGAGCTGATTCTTACACTCCTCCTACCAATTGGCTCACAACTTTTGATCCGGGCAATTTCCCTTATAGGTGTTGTGTGAATTGTAATGCGATGATTGTGGGTAATTCTTTTTCACATCCACGGACTTGAAAGATATTGTGACGATCGGAGACCAGTGAAACGCAGGAGATTATAGATCCAATCTTAGTATGGGTTTATTGGATAATCCAAAGAGAAATTAACAAGCAGGGGTCAAAACCAAAAATCCGTCCAAACAAACCAACAAATATACAGGAATGGAACGGGAACAGGAACTCTGAATACGAGGAACTCGGAAGACGAGGAAACTGGGTAACGGAAGGAAAGGATGCCATGAAGACAGACAGAAAAGACAGGTTAATATAGGCAGAATAATGACTATCAAGAGAAGACACCTGAGTGCAATTAACAGGAGTGCAATTACTGTGATGAAGGGACAAGGCTTTGTGGGAATTGTAGTGCCTATGGTGGGGTTTCTATGGGGAAGCAGTGTTCGAACTATACCGTGTCCTCTGGGGGAGCCCACTTTTCTTTTTTTTTCTTTTTTTTTTTGGGGGGGGGGGGGATGCACTTGCGTGTGCCTCAAATAAGGACAGCTACAAGTGTATGCACTATTATTAGATTTTATCGACACGAGTGCCTCAAAAAAGGACTTACAATGACTTACAAAGATACATAACAGCTACAACTGTATATGCATTACTGTATATGTATACTTTATCAACACAAGTTGATAGGTCAAACAGCAAACAAACAGCCACCCACAAAAAGCCTGTGTTTATGTATATTTTTTCGCAACTTGCTTTGAGCAGCGCTGCTTATTTCCCCATTAATCCACTCCTCAAACAAGTGCGTGCCAGGTAACTTTTCAGACAGAAGAAGGTTTTTTGCATCCCTACAAGAGATGCTCCTCAAGCTTCCATCCTTAAAAAACAGCCATGTGTATCGGTTCTTACAGTCTCTCCACTACTGGCTGTTCCAGTTTAACGGGAGAGAGGACTCGGAGCAAGAGGGGTTAGGATAGTGACCGGTGTAGCAGTCGATTCTGTTCCCCTTTAGGCAAACATACTACAATTCTTGCGTAGTTGCCGAGTTACTATACGTACGATCAGAACTAGCGTGCACAAGAAGCATGACTGGATTTAGCCAAATAGCTAAAAAATACCGTCCTAAATCCTAAACTTGAAAATACATTTAAGACGAGAGGTTTTTCAACTTGAAATGTAAAAACATAAGACAAAAATAACGGAACAACTGCAAGATGAATAAGAAAATAGAGTGTGAGAATCATTTTACTATGTTGCAGTGTAGCAAGAAATGATTCGCTTTTTGCTTTCCTTACATCCAGGTGTGTTCGGTGTGTTTGCATGCAGGAGTGTTGCCAAATCCGCGGAATTTAGGCTACTTTGGGAAAATGTTTGATTAACTATATGGTTGGGTTTATTACACAGACCTGGCAACCCGAGGGGAAACAGACATTTAGAGGGGAACAGAATCGACTGCTACACCGGCATCTGACAAGCTATTACGACTACAGCCAGAGATAACTTTTCTTCAGCTTCTTGGTTGTAACAGTGGGCGTGCGGCGGGAGGTCTAATAAGTGTTTGCAGCAAATGAATCAGTCGTGCTATAAATGTCATCACTACACAATTTCTACACAAATTAATTAAACTGCCTTGTTTTCTTTTTACCATTGCTATCATTGCTATAACTGCAGAATGAATTAAGGACTTTGCGTGTGATAAATGGCCTCCAACGTTTATTTTTTTCTACGAATATATGATGTACTAACGGGGAATTTGCAGCGCAGAGCCCCCACACTTTGATGCTCATTACAAGAATAGCATGTATAGTAATCTTTATTGAAGTAAATTAGGTTTTAATCGCCGTCATGCATGAATGAATAATATTTTTGCTATTTTACACTTAATAATCCATCATGATCACATTGGTCAATTGAAATTTTACTTCAAAATATTCATATTGTCAATATTTTTTGAGACCCCCCAAAATTTCACATTTCTCGTTTTCAGGGGAGCCCATGTCTTATTAAGGGGAGCCGAGCTCCCCCTAGCTCCCCCGTAGTTCGCACTATGTGGGGAAGTGAGACCACTAGTGGACACCCAGGGAAACAGAGACCAGACAGCATGACATTACCCCCTCCTCTACGGAGCAGCAACCAGATGCTCCACCCGAACCCAAGAAGGGACCAAGGAACACAGAGACCACGAGGGAGGTGGAGCGGCGGAGGACCAGGGGGACGTTCAGTCCCCAGGGCCGATCCGACAGGGCAGGAATCCAGAGAGGAGCAAGGTGAAATTGGAGCCCTGCGGTCGAGACAGAAGCCCACCAGGGCAGCGCAGAAGACCACCACATCACATGGGAAGTCGTGGCCTAATGGTTAGAGGGTTGGACTCCCAATCGAATCGAAATTTGAAGAAGATTTTGTGTATTCCCCAAATAACATTTTCCTTAACTGTTTGAAATGTTGGTTTCTTTATATTGATGATGCATTTTCATTATTAGGGGAACAGTTGAAGAACTCAATCAATTTCATGATTTTTTTTAATTCCAGACTTGATTCTATACGATTTTCCTTGGAATATAATATATCTTCTATATCCTTTCTTGACGTTAAGGTTTTTAGATCTATTGGACAGACTCTAAAGACGACAGTATTACATAAATCCACAGATAATAATATTTTTTTACATTCTAAAAGTTACCATCCTCCATCTATAAAACCCTCCCGTATAGTCAGTTTTTGAGTATAAGGAGTACTTGTAGTACCGATGAAGAATTTGAAAACCAGGTCAGAATAGTATATGACCATTTCCTTTCTAAAGGTTATGACCACATAAAACTTGACTCAAGTTTGGATAGGGTACGTGACATTGAACGAGAATCACTTTTTAAGAAAAAACAGCCACTTCAGACAATCGAGTTGTCTTATCTATGACATTCTCTCCCCTTTCGGGTATGATTAAATAAATAGTAAATAAACATTTGCATGTTTTATCTAGTGACACACTGATTTGCCAGTCGTTTCAGAACCCTCCAGTTTTTGCTTATAAGAGGTTGCATAATTTGAGGGATTTATTGGTTAGAGCTGATTCTTACACTCCGCCTACCAATTGGCTCACAACTTTTGATCCGGGCAATTTCCCTTATAGGTGTTGTGTGAATTGTAATGCGATGATTGTGGGTAATTCTTTTTCACATCCACGGACTTGAAAGATATTGTGACGATCGGAGACCAGTGAAACGCAGGAGATTATAGATCCAATCTTAGTATGGGTTTATTGGATAATCCAAAGAGAAATTAACAAGCAGGGGTCAAAACCAAAAATCCGTCCAAACAAACCAACAAATATACAGGAATGGAACAGGAACAGGAACTCTGAATACGAGGAACTCGGAAGACGAGGAAACTGGGTAACGGAAGGAAAGGATGCCATGAAGACAGACAGAAAAGACAGGTTAATATAGGCAGAATAATGACTATCAAGAGAAGACACCTGAGTGCAATTAACAGGAGTGCAATTACTGTGATGAAGGGACAAGGCTTTGTGGGAATTGTAGTGCCTATGGTGGGGTTTCTATGGGGAAGTGAGACCACTAGTGGACACCCAGGGAAACAGAGACCAGACAGCATGACATTACCCCCTCCTCTACGGAGCAGCAACCAGATGCTCCACGCGAACCCAAGAAGGGACCAAGGAACACAGAGACCACGAGGGAGGTGGAGCTGCGGAGGACCAGGGGGACGTTCAGTCCCCAGGGCCGATCCGACAGGGCAGGAATCCAGAGAGGAGCAAGGTGAAATTGGAGCCCTGCGGTCGAGACAGAAGCCCACCAGGGCAGCGCAGAAGACCACCACATCACATGGGAAGTCATGGCCTAATGGTTAGAGGGTTGGACTCCCAATCGAAGGTTTGTGGGTTCTAGTCTCGGGCCGGATGGAATTGTGGGTGGGGGAGTGCATGTACAGTTCTCCCTCCACCTTCAATACCATGACTTAGTTGTCCTTGAGCAAGGCATCGAACCCCCAACTGCTCCCCGGGCGCCGTAGCATAAATGGCTGCCCACTGCTCCGGGTGTGTGCTCACAGTGTGTGTGTGTGTGTGTGTTCACTGCTCTGTGTGTGTGCATTTCGGATGGGTTAAATGCAGAGCACAAATTCTGAGTATGGGTCACCATACTTGGCTGAATGTCACTTCACTCACTCACTCACTCACTCACTCACACTTCACATCCGTGCGGTCGAGACAGAAGATCACCAGGGTGGCGCAGAAGACCACCACAGTGGGATCGATGACACAGGAGAGCAAGTCTGGTTAGGCAAGTCTGAAACAGAGAACATGAACAAGGTAAGGGTGGCCTCCGTGGCCACGACAGGTTCAGTCAAGCGCTCAGAGAATTCGGCTGAGACGTGACGAGGACCTGGAAGTTCCGCAGAGGTGAGGAGAGACTCCGGTAGTTCAGTCAAAACGTGGAGAGGCTCTGGTAGTTCAGCCGAGACGTGGAGAGGCTCTGGTAGTTCAGCTGAGACGTGGAGAGGCTCTGGTAGTTCAGCCGAGACGTGGAGAGGCTCTGGTAGTTCAACAGAGACGTGAAGAGGCTCTGGTAGTTCAGCAGAGACGTGGAGAGGCTCTGGTAGTTCAGCCGAGACATGGAGAGCCTCTGGAAGTTACGCAGAGACTCTGGTAATTCCATGGTGTTTAGACTGGATTCAAGAAGATCAATGCTGACTTGACTCTGCTCATGAAGATCAATGGTGACTTTCCTTTGCCCATGAAGAACACTGGTGACTGGACTTTGCCCATGAAGATCATTGGTGACTTGCCTTTGTCCATGAATATCACCGGTGACTTGACTTGACTCTGGAGTGTCAACGGTGACTTGACTTGACTCTGCAGTGTCAACGGTGACTATCCCTGACTCTGGAAGGTCAACGGTGACTAGCCCTGACTCTGGAAGGTCAAAGGTGACTAGCCCTGATTCAGGAAAGTCAACGCTGACTAACCCTGACTCTGGAGGGTCACTGAGCACCTGACTCGACTCTGGAGGGTCACCGAGCACCTGACTCGACTCTGGAGGGTCCACGGGAACCTGACTCGACTCTGGAGGGTCACCGAGCACCTGACTCGACTCTGGAGGGTCCACGGGAACCTGACTAGACACTTGAGGGTCAACGGGAACCTGACTCGACTCTGGAGGGTCAACGGGAACCTGACTTGACTCTGGAGGGTCAACTGTGGCTGTCATCCTGTGCAGAGGCGCTGGACAAGCAGCCATCTTGTGCCATGACTCTGGACCGACGGCCATCTTGGGCCGTGGCGCTGGGCTGGTGAGCATTTTGGGCAATGTTGCTGGGCCGGCGGTCATCTTGGGCAGTGGCGCTGGGCTTGCGGACATCTTGTGCTGTTGTGCTGGGCTGGCGGCCATCTTGCGTCCTGGCGCTGGGCTGGCGACCACCTTGTGCTGTGGTGCTGGGCTGGCGGCCACCACTGGGCTCAGACTTATTTTCTTGTATCTCAATCAGATCATCACACAATTAATTGGCTCGTTTGAGATGATCACATGATCAGGTGTATGCTGGTTAGAAAATGACTTTGTTCTGCTCAAATAGTCTTCTGAAAGACTTTTTAGTGTAGTTTTTAGAGGAAGCTTCAATTTGGCAGCTGCACAAATAAGAAGCATTATTGGAAACACTGATGATACTTAACACACTTCGGCTTAAAACAAGAACAAGGTTTGGTTTCTTAAATCTTTCAACTCTAAATTTCTTGCTGTTGTTTGCAGATCACAGCAGTCTCAAAGTGAAATGTGTGGATATACGTGCAATATATGAATAACAATTTATTTATTTGAGATATTTCATGTTTAGACATGAAGGCTTTATTCAGTCTGGGTCAGTCACTGCATAGGGTTCTTTGTAATAAGACTCTTAGCGGCTCTTGTGGGCCTCAGCTGTATCCAAGCAGCAGAGTTTGGTAGAGAAGTGTGTGTGGACTCTTTTGACTTCTGACAGTGTTTATATCTCCATCATCCTGATGCAGAGTGTCGCCATAGTAACACCACACCTTAGTGACTGTAACACATCATGTGACGCCTTTGGAAACTAGATAAGACACAACTATGAATTAAACAACCAGACAGAGCATTAAATACACATATTATATTGCATTGTTTCTATATAATATAAGTCACAATAGAACAGAGATATAATACAGGGCAGGGAAGCTTCGTTGTCCTGAAGAATTCAGCTCCAAACCGAATCAAACACACCTAAACCAGCTCATCAAGGTCTTCAGGATCTTCAAGATCAGTAGAAAGCGACAGGCAGGTGTGTTTGAGCAGGGTTGGAGATAAACTCTGCAGGATCAAAGAGGCCCAGCCCTGCTGTATTACATTCAACACTAAATGCATGCCGGGTATTTGTTGGATAAATAATTAAAACAAAGACTAAGATTAACATGGCAAAAACAAACTATTTGACTGTTGTGTTACCAGGATTTAATTAATCAGATCAAGCAGTAATGTTCTTGCTAAAATAGACTGTAGTTGCTAAACTATTTTACTAATAAAATCACCAAATCCGCACTGACATCATGTTTGTTGCGCGTGTGTGTGTGTGTTTGTAAGGGAGAGAGAGTGTGAGAAAGAGTATGTGCACTCCATACACAATAAAACCTTATTTTGTGGCAAAAACATGAAAATAATTTGTCCTATTTAATTTATCCTGTTGTTTACAATATTCATTTGCTTGTCCAGTGTTGTTGTGTATTTTAGTTCTTTTGCTGTTTTAGGCTGTAAGTTCGAGGTGAGTTTCCCTGGAAACAATTGCCCTCCTTAGCACATTTGTCAGCCAGTCATTCAGTCATTCAACAGCCCCGTGTGATATAATCCATGTTCAATCAGGACCACTTCCTTCAAGTATATTTATGACAATTATAATTGCATACAGTTAGTGTTGGCGGTATGGTTATGTTCTGGGCAACACTCCACACACCTGTCCATGTAGCCATGCTTGGACAGAGCGGGGAGAGCAGCAAGACAAACCCCCCTGGGGTACAGAACAGAACCATTAGAAGCATATATAATTACAATTCACAATTACATGAGTTGTAAACAAAATGTCATAGAGACTGCTTCGAATGAAGACACTGTAAAGAAAGAACAAGTTGGATCAGATTACAGGTTCAGTTGGTGGAGTTGGGGTTGGACGAGGGAGTTAATTGCAAGCAGCAATGCAATGGAAGAGACACTGAAGATTGGGAATTTAAATAGACAGCAGGTGATAGGTGTCAAAACTCGATTGGTACACGTCAGGAACAGCTGACTGTCAGCTGATGCAAGTGTGACTAACGTGGCCTGACTGAACTAACGCAATGCTCGATTTTCATGTATTAACAATGTCCAGAAGTTTGTTTGTTAAGGCTAGTTTAAATGAAGCAGGTGAGGACCAAAATAAACCAGACCAAATGCAAATACGTGCATGAAACTGTGTGAGGTGTTTTTGCACGGATCATAGCAGTCTCAGTGTGACTTATTGTGGGAATTATGCCATGTTTTGTGTAAACTGAAAAAATCATAAAAAATACCTAATGATAATGGTGCCCTGATGTCATTAATATAAATTGAACACATTTGAAAGTATTGTTAAATGTCACCTTTTTCACATTTCCCGGTTTCTAACGGAAGTCATTATAGATGATAAATGACATGTTCAACTTCTGGTGAATAACAAACAACAGCAAATTCTTCTTCTATTTTGTTCACTTTTGCATCTCCACACCTTTTCTTTCATGTCCTCAGCCGTTGATACACCAGAAGTTCAGGAATTGGCTGTTCAGCAGGTTCCTGAAGATGTTTCTGGTTATAGTTTCTGTTCACTGGAACTACAGCAACTTTACACACAGATTCTACTAGTTTAAATAAAGCAGATTTGGCTCAAAACAACACAGGCTGAATGCAAATGAGAGAACACAAATTTTATCAGGTCTTTTTTTCATGGATCAAGGAAGTTTCAAAGTGAAATCTGCAGGAAGTGTGATGTGTTTTGTATAAATATCATTTTATTTTAAAAACAAACTCTATGAACATGGTTGACTGATGTTATTAATATGTAAATGCATATCATGACTTACATGCCTCACTTCTCACATTTCTCAGTAGTGGAAGTCATAATAAATGAGTACAGTTAATATTTGGTTTCATGAGGTATTTAAAGAAGGCGTTTGTTCATATCTCATTTGGTGAAATTTTTGTTTATTATTTTTCTGTCTGTCATCAGAATCAGTAGAGAGATAGTACGGATATCTTTAAAATAGTCCATGTGACATCAGTGCTTCAACAGTAATGTTATTGAAAGAAAACAAAGAAAACTAAAATAATTAATTTATTCAACAGTTTATTCTCTTCCGTGACTATCTTTGACACTTGTTCTTGATAGTACAATGATGCATGTGTGTGATTTATTGGTATATCATTTTTTGCTTCTTAATATTAAAACTGCACAGCATTTATCAAATCTGATTTATTTCTTGCAACACATCATTCATATTAATTGTGTTGATGTACACTAGGCTCTTTTGATTTGAGTCGGTCTCCGGGGCTCTTTGTAATAATTTAATAATGAAACTAAATCGACAACAAAATGTGCCAAAGAGTTCAGTCTGATTTCAGCAAAGTAAAAGGAAACACAAAATCAAACCTATATCCCTATGAACAAAGATGAATGAAATTTGAATAGCAAATTCATGATCAGGTTGTATGTTTGACCCTTTTGTTTCTCTCTTTCAGTTTCTTTGCAAGTCAAACTGAGGACGTCACTGAAGATCTGAATTCTCCTCGTGGTCAGCTGATGATAAGACTAACACTTGAAAAATGCTGTAAAGTGAGAATGTGTTTCTTAGTTTGTGAGACATGCACTAACAAGCACAGCACTGTGTTTACATGAAGTATGACAGAAGCCAATAATATTACTGAGTAAATATGACAGGATCTGTTACATTTGTCTTCATTGTGCGGTGGTATAACTGAAGTGTTAAATGTGATGATAAAGTGTTTATAGTCTTAAATGTCTCTTGAGTTTGGTGTTTGTTCTGTGTTGTAGGTTTAGGGAGTGACAGTGATTGAACGAGGGTGGATTGTCTTTTCTTTCTTAACAAATTAAGCTGTGTGTGTGTGTGTGTGTGTGTTTGAGAGAGAGAGATCTTGATTTGTAGACAGCTTTCTGTGAACACTGAACTAAAAAGGAAATTCTGTTGGGATTGGGAATCAAATTAATTTTTTTAATTCATTATTCATATCAGAACCATTTCTCAGAAATCATTATGATTCTCTGCCTTGATTCTCTTGACTGTAGAAGAGAGAAGATTCACACGGTCTGTCAAGAGAGGCTTCAACAAAACTGTTTTAGCAAACTAAAATAGAAATGATAAGAGATTAAAATTAATAAACTATAATTGCCCTGTACTGAATGTTAATATTATTGAAATTTCAAATAAAGGAACAGCTGAAACTAAATCCTCTGCTGCCCTCTGCAGGTCATTATGTTCATAATTAGTTCAGAAATAAGTTACAAACCATCTCACATGTTCTCATGATGACACGTTGCACATTGTTCAGTTAGAGAAAAGCTGTTTGAGACTTAAACATCCTTTCAATGTTATTAATGTCATTTCATTTGTCCTTTTAATACATTTTTAAATAAACTAGAACCGTGAGCCACACACAGTGTCATTGTTTTCTTTCCCCACTCACCAAGAACAAGTTCAGAAAAGTCAAGCCAGAGTGATAAACACTTCATACACAGATCAGGTGTGAATATTTAACAACAGTTTTGACAGCTGCAGTTTATTAATTGTTGGACATTCAAAGCATTACAAACTTGTGTGAATGGGCTTTACAGTTATTGAAACGCTAAGTGTGTAGATATACAGTAGACAAAACAGACAAACTGCTGTTTCTATTTGAGTTTCTAACTTTGAGAACCGAGATACTCAAAGGTAGTGGAGAAACACTGCACTCGGTTCAAGGTTAAACCTCCAGTCTAGACAAAGGTGACAGAAACTGTTTATCATTGGCTGTTAAATGCCCAAGTGACCAACCAGTGAAAAAAAAATGGTTTTGGCTTGAGCTTCAGTTAAACCACAGTCTGTGTAGTTACACTGTGTAGATTTCTGCTAAATACAAAAACTATATAACAAATACATATTGATATATAAGAATATCCTGAAATTCAGGGACAAAATACAAGTCCCAAATAAACAAAAAAAAAAAAAAAATGTGTTTGCCACACCAGCATCAGGCTCCGTTCATGTGTTCATTAAGGGTTTTAGGATGCGGGGTTGAGGATGTGACCAACTTAAAATCTGTTCATATATATTTACTTAAACTCTGTAAATTTATATTTACTTTAACTCTGTTAATATATATTTACTTAAACTGTTCATATATATTAACTTAAACACTGTTCATATATATATTTACTTAAACTATTTTCATATATATTAACTTCAATGCAAAATTAAATAGATAAATAGTCATGAATGTGTAATTTTATATCTCTGATTACTGAAATAAAATATTTTTAAAAAGTTTTTGGCATTTCACATGAAATCTTTTTTATTTTATTTTATTAAAAAAATATATATATATTTCAGGTCTAATAATTTTCCTTCTAGCAAGTTTTTACAGAAACCCAACCCCTAGAACATGAAAGAGTCAATAACATTATAACAGAAACTCATGCCAGGACAAATTCTGACTGAAACAAATCAAGAAATACACATCAACACGGCAAGATTAACTGAGGTTTAGTAATGTAAGGACCATTTACCAAAAAACATAATTAAACATACAATTATTTAGCCAAGACTTTAAAATGTGCCCATATAGAAACTGACAATTGGTACAGTTGTTTTTGTTCTTATGATTCATATATAACTTTTGTTTGCAGATCAGCATCATGAATGTTTTTTTCCAACCATCCTGTCTTTCCAACAGCAGAAACTAAGAAAGAAACAGAGAACTTAGATTAGAAATTTACTAACAGGTATTATACATAATTTTTTGCCTCCAATGGTAAAAAAAAAAAAAAAAAAACATGTAGTTTAGGTCAAAAGTTCATTGCCCTTTATGGGCAATATATATGAAGAGTTCAGATGCAAAAGCCCCTAAGTGACATCTGAAATTTTCATCTAAAATTAGGATTTTTGTCAAGCTCCTATGCTTAGGTTGAGTCATTTTACTTTAATGGCAATGTGCAGGTCCTTTTCCAGGCTATTAAAGTGAAATAACTGAACATGAATATAGGAGCCTGATAAAAATTCTAATTGTAGAAATGTTCACAATAAGAGAAATGTACCTTCTGTAATAATTACATATGAGTCCCTCAGCTGTCCTCAGTGTAAAAAGATTGATCTCAGATTGTTCAGTCATTATTGGAAAGGGTTCAAATACACAAAAATGCTGGAAAATCAAATAATTTGTGGTACCTTAAATATTTTTTTCTGAAGAAAAGCGGTCTTACTCATTAACAATTATCCAAAAATAAAAAAAACAATACTTTTTAAAACGGCTCAGGTAACAACACAGTACTAAGAATCAAGCGTACCGTATATAAACTTCTGAACAGTGTCAATTTTACTATTAAACTATTTAACTATTATTTTCTCTTGTGGACTATATGTAAACATCTTTTATGTGAAATATTTTATTCAGGTCACTACAAAAGAAATGATAAGATCCATTTTGTATGATCCCTCTTATTTTTGTAAAATAATCAACATTTTGCAGATTCTGAAAGGGGGATGTAAACTTTTAACCTCAACTGTTTTAAGTATGGAGAAAAAATGTTTAAAATAATTAAATAAATAAACAACTAAATAAAAGCTTCACCTTAAGAGAATTATAGCATTATATTTTTATTTTTATTTTTTATTTTAAATTTGATACTATTGAGAACAATAAGAATAATTACTCACCAATCAGCAGAATGAGCAGGAGTCCGATCATCAGAGCAGATATGATGATGATAATCTGATATTGTGTTTGATTCTGATTAATAAACTCATAAACTGTCTGATTGTGACACTCAGTTAGTTGAGCTGATTCTGTAAAGAAAGAGTTCAGTCTGTTACTGTCAGTCTTTTACTGGAGAACATTCATCTCCGGAACGAGAGAGAACTATGATAATGTGTATAAAAAAATTATAAATAACAAATAATGAAAATCAAAAATAATCATAATAATTAAGGAGTAAATGAACTCACCGTTGAAGTATATTCTGGTGCTGTTGCTGAGTTTTGGAGGTGTTTCTGTGTTCATACAGTAATAAACTCCTAATTCATCAGCAGTCACATTATTAATAACCAGACCATGTTTAAACTGCACTGAATATTTCTTTCTGAATGTTTTATTAAAGTAATAAGGTGGTGTTGGTGTTGAGAAAGATTGTAGAATGACTGCTGGAGGATCTGCTGCTTTCAGTAAAATCCAGTAAACATCTTTTCCATCAAGATCACAGTTTATGATCACATTTGATCCCAGATCAGTTATTAGATCTGACACTGCACACTGACAACAGATTAATACAACTGTAAAAAAAAAAAAAAAAAAAAAAAACATAAAGATCATTATTAAGCCTCCCTGCTTTAAAACTGTCAACCTATAAAACAAAACAATTCATGACAGAGCACAAGTAAATTCACATATCATAAACTCACAGAGATGAAACTGAGGGATCTTCATGTTTGTTGCAGTGAATAAAACAGATAAAAATAATGAAGTCTTTTGTTCCTCCACACAACACTGAAAATGAAATATGCTGCAGCTCTGAAGCAAAGACAAGAAGAGGAAGAAGAAGAAGAAGAAGAAGAAGAAGAAGAAGAAAAAAAAAAAAAACGTATCCCACATCAAAGTCAAGTTTGCTCTGACCACGATGTACACACTTTTCTTCAACACCTAATGGCCAACACCAACTTGGTAAATCAGTCAAATTTAATTGGTTAAACTTAACAACCAAAACTAGCAAATCATTCCCATTTTATCCTCCACCCTTTCTGAAAATGACTTTAATCAATCAATTTTGTCTATTTGAACATGGAGAATTCAGAAAGCCTTTAGTGAGACCACTGGCTGTTAACTGTTAACTGTAGCTCTTGTTCACACTGGTACACATGTAAATAATGAATCATTATAAAACACCTTGCTATGATCTTGTCCTGATGTAGCCTCAGGCTGCCATTGATGACTAAAGCTTGGTCTTGTGTAGCAATGAAAGCACAGCTGGCAGAAAGCTTGAAGACTGATTGTTGAGAAGTGTGTGGCTCAGATCAGTCCTGTGATCATGTGACCCACATCAGGCTTGTGGCCCTGAATTTAAAAACTGCACAGGAAAGGAATCCTAATTTCTTGTTAAAAATATGTTTTATCAAATGTACTGGGGATAATTGAGAATCAAGTCTGAGACATTTCTAAATTATTATTATTATTATTATTATTATTATTATTATTATTATTATTATTATTATTATTATTATTATTAATAATATAATAATAATAATTATTATTATTAATAATACTAATAATAATTATTATTATTATTATTATTAAGTCTTTTCCTAAAGAACATATAAAAAAGTGATGTATTTTCCCATCATAATCCATTCATTTTTGAATGGTCAGTACTGCTTTAGATTTTGTATTTTTAAAAGATAAACATATTGTATAAAGCACCACACATTTGAAGTTTAATACAAAATATTAAAGTTTAAACAAATATATGTCATTTTAAAGTGTAGAGAGACTTTCATTTCTGCAAAGTTCAGAATAAACCTTCAAACACTATAACTTTTCTTTGATTTATGGCTATCAGTTTATGACTGAGATTAGGAGTGTCATGGTGCATGAGTGGGTAGCTCTGATAGACAGTCCCTGGTTCGAGTCCCGGGCCAGATTTCTTCCATGGACCAAAGAATTGGAGACACTAAATGGACTGACTCTTTGGACTGGATTTGGGCCAGAAAAAAAATGGGAGTTAAAGGTTTGAATAACATAAATCCTTCACATAATCTCAGAGCGTTTACTATGGCAATGTATGTGACAATGTTAATGTGTTTGGTGAATAGTTCTGCGGCAGAACAAGTACCAGTCCCTCCAGAAAAACACGGATTATTTTTGTGATTGTTGCGGGCAAAAATCCTTGATTTTGCGGCAGGTTGTCTTAAAAAATGCGATGGAATATGCAGGATATTTTTGCAATCTTATGCAATGAAATTGCGGGAACTTGCAAAAACTGCGGTTTGATGAAAAAGAGAAAAAAAGGTTACCCCCCCAACACCCTGTTCACACTAGGCTACTACCTTAGTGTAAAAAATCATTTCTTATGACTTCATATGATAAGCAAGCATACTAAATCACATAATATTTAAGTTCTCATTCTGTTTTATTTCAGACCTTAATTAACACATGGCTCAAACTTACGAAACATTGAGTCAAACAAGTTCTCTAGCTTTACAAAAGGAATATTCAACTACTTCTGTAAAAATGAATACAAATAAAATATACACACAAACAAATGCTGTTTTACAAGAATTTCAAAATGCAATCTCTTACGGCAACGTAAATAATTTTACATACTAGCTACTAATATACTTACAACTTAAGGTTTTGGTACTATTCTGTAACAAAAAAGTACAATCTTACAACTGTAGAGGTGCATCAACTTCTGAATGAAACTACAACAGTCCACTGTGAAAATGAAAGCTAACTGCGTAGCCTTCAACACTGGCCTATCATTCGCCATCCTCAAAAATAATTTGCCCCCACGGTCATGTAACACACCGGGTAACTGCTTCGCGCGGTCTTTTGCGCTTATTTTTGTTGGCAGATGAGAATGATTTGCGTCCTTCACCCTGGTTTCACCGCGGGCTTCACAGATGATGTTCACGTCGCACAATTACGTCACTTCATAAGGTTCCCATTGGAAAATAATGGCGATTTACTTGTGTGAAATAAACTCAAATTTTTTCATCTTTCTGCTAAGATATATGATTTTTTTGCAACGAAAATTATTATTATTATGAAATCATGCTACGTCCGCATATTTTGCTTCCTGAAATCGGCAATTTATGCGGCGAAAGTGCGGCGTATTTGAAAAAATGCGACCCCCGCATAAATATGCGGCCCTTGGCTGATTATGCATGAAATCACGCGATCGCATAATCACGTTTTTCTGGAGGGACTGAAGTACAGAGACTAGCCATTGTAAGTACATCACAACAATTCAGAAATACTGCTGCTGCAAATATAACATATGAATAACTCCCATAGCATACATTAATCACCCCACAGCACATCTATACAGGTGGAGCTGGGGAGGTGGAGGGTGACACAACTGCTACAGCAAGCTCTAGCCAAGAATTTGAATGTTGAGCAGCAACCTCATTGGCTGCTGATGTGAAAAGAAACCAATCAGCTGTGCAATGTGAATATTCATGAATTTATATCAGACTGAGTTTGAACCGATCGGTCTGCACCATAATACTGAATCAAACTGAAGAGTGATGATGGAAGCAGTTAATGTCTGAAGCAAGTGTTGTGTTCATAGATGAGACATGATACTGGACTAGCCTATACATGTTAACGATTCAGTTATTTCTTTCTCATATAACACATTACATTTTCCCAGTGTTTAGGGAACAGTTATTATTGTTATAGATTACAGATAGACCTTTAACCTTTACAGCTTCTTACAGAGACATTTTGGTTTTGGTTCATCATGAAAACATGACATGCTGGATATGTGCTTATTGTAATATACAATAATAAATACAATATTTTTGATATGCCATTTTTTTTATATACATACATACATAAAGGTAGCATACTGGCACACAGTTCAAGGTTTAACCTCGTTCTAGACAAATGTGAAGTGATTGGCTGTCAGATGACCAACCAATGGAACAAATGTTTGGTTTTGGTGAAGCACTTCAGTTGAGTTTAACCGCACTGTGTCGTCTGTAGTTACACCATGCAGAGTTTTGTAAAAATGTTATGTCTGTGTGATACAGACTCAGAAACATTAGAGCGAAGATCCATTTGCAGCTTTATTTACACAGACAGACAGCGAGCAATCTTTAAACAGGGAAAACATTTCAAACAGAAACCAGAAACCAATCAGCATCGCCAGCCAAGGCAAGAACAAAACTAGACTCCAGATGCTGTGTAATCATGCAAGGACTTTTTTTTACAGACTTCACTGAAGTAAGAATTAACAAGTGTCCCAAATACTCATATTATTACTCTGTAAAAGAATATAGCACATGATAAGCACATGTTAAAGAGTCACAAAGGTGCTGTTTACTTGCTGAATATTTTCCACCTCAGTGAACTGAAAGAGTGAGAAGGAAACAATATTAACATCCAGCTGCACGTGAGTTAAATAAATCAAACTAAAAGCTACTTTATTTTGTTGTGATAACATGAGAATCCTTAATAATTCAAACTTACAGTAATGATATTTAGCAATAAATAAAGACTTTCACTTACTTTACAATTGAAGAAATTGGTTTGGTTCTTGAGGTTGATATATAACTCGTGTTTGCAGATCAGTATTATGATTATGTTTTTCCAACTGTTCTGCTTTTCCAACAGCAAAAACTACGAATGAAACAGAGAATCCAGATTTAATATTTGCTTACGGTTAAAGTATATTATTTTTTTCTTAAATGGTATAAATATACCAAGTAATAAAAAAATCACTTATGAAGAACAGCATTATGATATTTATTAAACTATGTATTAAAATGTAATCATATTTTTGAGAACAATAAGAAAATTAAATCACCGATCACCACAATGATCAGAAACCCATTCATCAGAGCAGATATGATAATAATAATCATCTGGCATTGTGTTTGATTCTGATCAGTGAACTCGACTCGTGTCTGATTGTGACTCAGTTGAGCTGATTCTGTAAAGAAAATATCCAGAGTTACAGTAAGATCTGTTAGTCTTTACTGGAGGACAGTGACAGCCGTTTAATATCTACAATACAGACCTATTCCCCTCTGTCTGGAACAACCACAAATAATGATAACAAATAATAAAAATGTAAATAAACGCATTGATCATAAATGTCTTAAGCGCTGAAGAGTAAATGAACTCACCGTTGAAGTATATTCTGGTGATGTTGCTGAGTTTTGGAGGTGTTTCTGTGTTCATACAGTAATAAACTCCTAATTCATCTGCAGTCACATTATTAATAACCAGACCATGTTTAAACTGCACTGAATATTTCTTTCTGAATGTATCATTTAAATAAAAAGGTGATGTTGTAGCTGACATTGATCGTAGAATGACTGTTGGAGGATCTGCTGCTTTCAGTAAAATCCAATAAACCTCAGTTTCATTAAGATCACAGTTTATGATCACATTTGATCCCAGATCAGTTATTAGATCTGACACTCCATACTGACAACAGATTAATACATCTATAAATAAATAAATAAATAAATAAATAAATAAAAAGATAAGCATTATAAAAAAAAATAAACAATAAAAAGATAAGCATTATAGATACAGATGAACCATTAAAGCAATAAACATTATAGCTGTGAAACATAATTATTGTTCCAGGTTTATAAAGCATGTCAATATATTAATATCATGTAATAAACTCACAAAACTGAAGATGAATGATCTTCATGTTGTTGCAGTGAATAAAACACACTTTCTGATCCACACAGCGGTTAAAATGACATCAGTTCAGCTCTGAAGCAAAGTAGGAAGAAAAAAAAAATCAGAGGATGTCAAGGTTGTTCGCACCACACACTTTTTGTGACGGATGTGAACACAAAGCTTTAGGCTTGACGCTCAAGGAGCATGACTGGACACCCCTCCTGTGTGTGTGTGTGTGTGTGTGTGCTCTTGTGTTTGTGACATATCAGGACACAACTCTGTATAATGACATGGGTATGACACAGGTATTACTTATGACTTATGAGGACATAACCCATTTCCCCATTTTTCAAAACGCTTCTAAATCATACAGAATGAGTTTTATTTTTTATTTTTTTCAGAAAGTAAAAATGCACAAAGTTTCCTGTGAGGATTAAGGGTAGGATTAGTGAAGGGCAATAGAATATACAGTTTGTACAGTATAAAAACCATTACAACTATGGGATGTCCCCACTTTTCACAAAAAAACAAACGTGTGTGTGTGTGTGTGTGTGCGAAAACATGCTACTGTATATTAACAAAGTATGACAGAAGTCAATAATCTTATTAAATAAATAGACTCATTTTCAGTGTTCAGTAGTGTAACTGTTAAATGTGAAGTGGTATAAACATGTTAAATGTGTTGATGAAGTGTTTATAGTCTTAAATGTCTCTTCAGTTTGTTGACTGATCTGTGAACAGTGAGGAGGTGTTGTGGGTCTAGAGATCCTCTAGTGGAGTAGTTTGGTGTAGGTTTAGGTCGGGACAGTGATTAAAGGAGGATGAGTTAGTTGTGCTCTCTAAAAAATTACTTCTATTTAATTTGATATTCCTTGTTAACATCGCCTATAACCCTCACTGTATGAGTATATAAAAAAAGTATATAAAAAATCAAACACAAAGTAATGAAGAGCAAATCTTCTTTAAATTATTTGATAATACTGTTTTTAAAAAGTGCCTTAACTACAGAGTAAATGAAATCATATTAGATATCATGTTATAAACAGACAGAACTGGAGCTGTGAGAGCCTTGTGTTGTTGTTGTGGTTTAAATACTTCAGAATTGATTGATCTGATTTCTGTGTTACAAAGCCTTGCAAGATCAAAACATACAGATCTCCACTTTACTTCACTTTAACAACACAAAGCTTTATTTGTCAGTGCAATAAAACAAACAGTAATTCTGAACTATCATGAGTGACCTGCAGAGGAGTTATTTCTGTTATTTTTATTTATTTATTTTAAATGCAGCATGCAGAAATGTTATTTTAAAAATACAATTAAATAATATATTAGTCATAGTCTGTCTTTTATTGTAAATGTAAATTAACAATATTATTAAATGTGTTTATTTTTTTTTATTATTATTTTTATAAAGCAGAGCTTATTTCCGGTGTTAGACACTCGGGGTCGCTGTTTTTTCCACTACACTCCACCACACACCTTTCAAATGAAGGTAAATATTTAACAATAGCTTTAAAAGCTTATTAACTATATTAAAAGCAATATAAAACATGCACGAATGAAATGTTTAGATATAGCCTACTGCAGGCTTCAGAAAGTAAAGCAGACATACAGCAATGCTGCTTCATCTGTTTGAGTTTCAGATAAGTGTGAGAGCTGCTAGACACTGGTCCTCAGTTAAACCTCCACTCTAGACAAAGGTGACAGACCCTGTTTGTCGTTGACCAAACAAACATATTTATGGTTTTGGTTAGAGCTTCAGTTGAGTTTAACCACACTGTGTAGCCTAGTTACACTGTGTAGATATTTGCTGACTACAAAACTAACAAATATACATTTACCCAAAAACAACTATTAATGAGTGCAACAGCAGCATAAGAGAGGACCAGACCTCACTCTTTTCTTCACACTGATGAAAATACAAGGACACAACCTAAAGAAATTACAACAGTGATATAACAAAAATAATTTGAAATAATTTGTGTATGCATAACTTAAAAATATGTGCCCATCTGGAGTAAGAATTGTGATAACTATTATACCAAATACTCAATAATGTACACCATATAAAAATATGTTCTTGAGTTAAACACAACACTTTAATAACATGTTATGTAATCACACAGCTGTTGTTTGCTTGCAGATTATGTTCCACATTAATGAACTGAAAGAGAAACAATGGAAACAATATTAACATTCAGCTGCTTTTGATTTAAATTAATCCAGACAATAAAGCTACAATATTTTGTTTGGATGACAGTTTGTATACTCAATAATTAAAACTTACAGTTATGACATTCAGCTATAAATACATGAATATATTTCTTTACATTTACCTCATTGTGCCTACAATTGGTTTGGATCTTGAAGCCGATATGTAACTTTTGTCTGCAGATCATCATTATGAATGTGTTTTTCCAACCACTCTGTTTTTCCAGCAACAGAAACTATTGAAACAGAAATTTATTTAATAACGGTTACCTTATTTGTAAAATGGTGTGTATATATATATATATATGAAGACCACATTAAAAACTTCACCTACAGAAAACTGCATTATATTGATGTTTTTACACTAATGCGTATATCATTTGATAATTTTAGAACAATAGAACTCACAATAACTCACCAATCAGAACAATGATCAGAAGTCCATTCATCAGAGCAGATATGATTATGATAATCTGATATTGCATTTGATTCTGATAAGTGCAATCGACCGCTGTATGATTGTGACACTCAGTTAGTTGAGTTGACTCTGTAAAGAAAATGTGATATGAAATTAATATATATATAACATCTCTGTGTGGAGAGGATAATTATCATTCAAATCACAATTATCATCCTAGGTGTTTAATAGTCTGAAGTAGTAAATAACACATAACGAACAAATAATCAATATGTATTGAGTATTTAATGAGTAAATGAACTCACCGTTGAAGTATATTCTGGTGCTGTTGCTGAGTTTTAAAGGTTTTTCTGTGTTCATACAGTAATAAACTCCTAATTCATCAGCAGTCACATTATTAATAACCAGACGATGTTTGAACTGCACTGAATATTTCTTTCTGAATGATTTATTGAAGTAAAAAGGTGATGTTGTGGTTGACAAAGACTGTAGAATGACTGTTGGAGTATCTGCTGCTTTCAGTAAAATCCAGTAAACCTCTTTTTCATCAAGATCACAGTTTATGATCACATTTGATCCCAGATCAGTAAATAGATCTGACACTGCATACTGACAACAGATTAATACATCTATAAATAAAAAAAAATAAAGAAAAAAGATAAGCATTATAAAAAATAAAAAAAAAGTAAATTTTTTTTTTCAAAATTATGATAGTTGCTCAAAATCACTGTGAAACATGAAACAATTGATGACTGTTTCTGAAATGCATGTAAATGTATTAATATAATGTAATGAACTCACAGAACTGAAGCAGAATGATCTTCATGTTGTTCTCATCATTAAAACACTCCATGATGAAATATTCCTTCTACACAGCAGTTATTGAATTACTGCAGCAAGATGGAGGAAGAAAAGAAAAAAACCCTCCAACATCAAACAGAGGAAGTCAAAGACAAACTCACTCTGACCACATTCTTTTTTCAACATCTAATGCCCATCACCAACATCACCCATTCAAAACAAACAGCATTCTGCAACACATATACAAATTATATATATATATATTTTTTTTTTTTTGGGGGGGGGGGGGGGGAATTCTAGTTTACCTGATGTCGTAAAGTAGACAGGATACATTAAAATTGAACACACGGCTTTAACAAATGACGATCCTGAAGTGGTTCAGATGGTGTCTGAGTCCTCTCCTGCTCTACAGCGCCCCCCAATTCTCCTACTCTTAAATCTGTGGTGAAAAACGGTACTGCAGTGCACTCTAGTGAGAGCCACTGGGATAGATTCGAGACTGGTCTGCTTATTATCACATCTCACTTCAGTTCAGTCCGCTTCAGCTATGTGTATAAGTCTGCTTCGGGTCAGGAACTACCAAATTTGCCTATCTGTTCTTCCTATATGGAGTATTGTAATTAAAGAAAATATTAAATATTTAGCCTTTAAAATATTTAGTGTTTGAGAATATACATGACTTCTTTTCCTCACTAGAATTCATCAGCAACTTTAAGTGTTCCAAAATAGCATTTGGGGGGCAATAAATACATGCGCACACGTGTGTCGTGTGTGCATCAACATTAGAGTGCCACCTTCAGACTGAATCATGTAAGGACACTATCTTCTCCCTAAAGTCTTCTGCGTGTGTTCTGTTCAGTGATAGATATTGTTTGAAAATCTACATCAACACAGTTCCAATATATTCAATTAAAGGCGAAATAGCAGTTTTCCTGGGTAACACCTACCTCCCTTGTTAAATGGTCTGGCTCTATATACACTAGAGCTGTAATCGGGCCTTAAAAGTTAGGCCCGACAGGTTTCGGCCCGAGCCCGACAAGTACATTTTGATTGACAGCTTTTTTAAAGCCCGAACCCGTTTACAGCCCGACATTATTCAAATGTGTGCACGCACACAGCTCTTTTGCCTTTGGTCAACAATGAGTAATTTATTCATGTTTTAACATAATTTACTCATAACTAACGTAGACTAGACCACTTGGAAGTTGGAATAAAGAAATAAAATAAGTCCTCTGTGACATCGTAACATCTCAGCATTCTAGACATAGGCTCATTTAACCTATAAATAGACCAACGCACCAATAAAAACGAGTCATTTAAAAAAAAATTAAATTAAGATAAATTTTAATTAAGATGGGTATTTGGCAATAACGAAATTAAGATAAAGGCTCCGCCGGATTTGCTTTATTTAATAAAAGAATAATGCCAACATTAGCGTAAATACTCTGTCAACATTATGCATTTAAGACTCAATGAATATTTAGTTATTTGAAAAACCTTTACTCACAGAGATTAGGCTAGGTCTACATGTTTTTGTGGAGGAAAATGATTGAATCCACTGTAGATGTCTTCAGCGCGTTCCTGCGCTCACTGATGGTGTGTCATTATTCACTCATTATTCTCATTATAAGCATGGTCAAACTTTTCCACACCTCAGAGTTTGCTTTAGTTGCTGGTGCAACCAAAACGTAATCACCAGAGGCAAGCCTCCGTTACACCTGCTCAGCATTCATTTTCGCATCTTTCTCGCGCTAATCGAAACACATCACATGACTGCTCGTTTACCTCGCAAACCAGAGCGCAAGCCCGAGCCCGGCCCGAGCCCACGTAAGATGATAGAAATTAAGCCCGAAGCCGACCGAACCCGTCAGGTCCCGACGGGTCCCATCGGGTTCGGGCAAAGATCTTCAGCTCTAATATACACCTCCGGCTGCCCAGAGTCCCAGATGCATAGTACCATTCACTATTATAAGGCAGATCAATCCTGTCACTTATCGTCTGAAACTAACCTCAAATTTTAGATTTGCTACTACCTTCCATGTACCTCTGCTAAAACCTCACCAACCTTCTCTTCTCCCTGCTCCCACAGGGTCTGACGTGGCAGAGGTTCCTCCTTGTCCAGTCGAGGCTGATAGAGACCCTATCTACCCTGTATGCTCCATCCTGGCGACGACAAGGCAGACTGCAATATCTTATTGACTGGGAGGGTTTCGGCCATAAAGAGAGGTCATGGATACTGCCTAAAGATGTTCTAGACCCTACCCTACTCCAGGAATTCCATGCCAAGCACCTCGATCGTCCTGCACCCAGAGAGAGAGGCCCTCCTCGTCTCCTGGTTTCCTGTTATCAGATCATCTTCTTCAGACGCTGGTCATTTGCCATTGATTCCTCTCCTCCCTGAAGTACACAAGGACTGGTGATTTTGATATAAGTCTCTCTGATACTGGGCATTCACATCATAACAACTTACCAGTGTTTTCCCTGTGTGTTTCCCTTAAATACATTTCTGTCAACATTCATCTTGTTTCCTATGATTCAATGGTTTTTGACACTCACATTCAAGGCATTATGTTGGTTAAGTATTTGTGATTATCAAATCCATTAACTTTCATGTACTTAGCACAATATTCTACTGTATAACAGAATGAGATTTTGTAACACTGGAAAAAATAAACTTTTTCTCTGCTTACGGACAAATGAGTTTGTTAGTATGATGCTGTGTGGACTTTTTTTTTATACCACAAGTGTTTGTTTTTTATTTTGTTTGTTTGTGTTAAGACAATTTGCATGTTTTGCCATAAAAGACTAAAATACCATTAGCACTACTTTTTTTTATATGTCTCCCACAAAACTATTATTTTTGCTTACAACAGCTCCTCACCTACTTCTTCCTTGGGTGCTGAACACTGTACCATTGGCACACAGTTTAATGTCTGCTTAAGAAGGGGACTGATATAGCTTTTGTCAGCAATCAAATTAACAGAACTCAGCTTGTGAGCGAAAAATGATCATGGTGTTCTTAGATCTTAACACCCACTGGGGCTCTTGATCACTCAAGAGGGTCCACGTAATTCTGTAGAGAAATGGAGATGGACAGATTCCTCGAGCTACAGCAACACCACACTGCTAATAAATAAAACAATGACATCAAGTGATACACCTTTGCAGACTAAAAGAGATAAACTGAACGTCTGAACATCACTGTATTTAAGAACCAGTCTGATCACTATGAGAACAGGCTTCAGTCTCATTATGTCCATTCAATACAACGACACAAAAATACAACAATTCTACATATGCAATGCATACATTTTGAATTTGCACAAAAGGTAAATCTTGAAAAGTAGTAAATCTGTCGAAGCTGTTTGCCGCCTTTCTAATGTTATAAATGTTTCTAAAACCATATGATTTCTCATATAACTCCTTTATTGTTTTTGGCAAGCACACAATATTGCACAATTGATCCCCAAATATGTGTCCCCTCATCCTACCCAACTTCTCCCTTGTGGAAACTGAATATAGAGTTTATTTCAAAGTTAGTTTGAACAGTATCTGAGGTCTTCAGCCAGTTTAGATGAGGAGGAACTATCCTCTTGGAGGCAGCAGCACCTTGAGAGTTGCCAAGGCAAACACACACACACACACACACACACACACACCTCATGTAATGACATTAGGTCACACCTCTCATGATTACAAAAAGGTATCTGAACCATTTTGTCCATACACTATGAAAACACAATACAAAATGCTATAATAGAGACAATACAAAATAATATCTCAACAAAGAGAGATCAAATCATCATATTACCCTTGAGTCTTGAATAGAAAGCACTTGAATAAACTGTCAGGACCAAAACAAAAGAAAGGATCCAGGAGAAAGATGTTTATGGACTGGTGAAAAAAAAAAGAGTAATTTCTTCTTGTAGAAACGTAATCGAAAGGCAAATTCTTGACACAGCCAGATTGATTTTCCCTGTTGTTGTTAATTCTCTCTCTTTTATTTTCTTCTGTAGTTCTAAATGGTGTTGCTGGAAGCTGCTGCTCTTATAGACATTTAAAAAACAAAATAAAAATAGGAATTACAGGAATATAAACTAAGAAAATAACAACTTCATTCAGAGACATGTTCATCTGGAGATCAGGATCCAGAATACAATGTTTTCCTCGAGGACTTTACGAAAGCAAGCATCACTGTCTTACTGATGTAAGTCTTTCATTAACTTCTGTTCATTTTACATACAATATTTTACATCACATCATACATCTAGCCACCTGGAAACTACCAGTTTAATCTTATTAATACTTAACTTTAATTATAATAATAAAAGTTTTTTTCGAACAAAAAATGGCACAATATTTCATAATCTAACCAAGTTTTTTTTTTTTTTTTTTTTTTTTAATTTAATTTTTTTTTAATTGGAGTTAGTGGCGGTGATCAGAAACCTTTTCAATATTACTAATGGCAATATCAAATAGTGAAAGTCAACTTGTCTCTCAGGAGTCTTTAATATACTGAAGTAAATTTGAGAAATATTAAAAAAAATATCTGGTGTTGTCCAAGTTACTGTCAGTGTTGGGTAAGTTACTCAAAAAAGTAATCCACTACAAATTACTAATTACTGCTCTAAAATTGTAATTTGATTACATTACTGATTATTGCATGTAAAAAGTAATCAGATTACTAATTACTTTACTTTCAAGATACTTTGAAAACCTATTAAACCTACAAGGAAAAAAAAAACTACAAACAAAGTGAAACTCAGTTCTTTCCGTAATTTAATATTGACTGAAAAATATTACAGAAATATGAAAACAGCAACTTGAATTAAAGATCCAATGCATTTCTATAACTAAACATTCTTAACATAAACTTGCCTAACAATGAAAACTGTAGTCTTTTTAAATGTATCTACAGTATGTCTTAACTACATATGGGCTGTCATTCCAAGGAAGCTTCTATTATTACAAGTCCAGATGTCTGCGGTTGTGGAGACATATTCCAAACGCTCGAATGTGTTTTTAAGTTAATACTCCATATCCGCATAGGGCTGTCACTTTTCGTTTGAAAATCGATTGCACAATCGATCGGACCAACCAAAAAAAGTTTTGAAACTGAAAATAGGGAATCGATTTTGACCAAACTATTAATTTTAAAATAATTAAACAATTAAAAAAATATAGATGTAAAAAAACGTGTGTTTGGGCTTAATTTATATAATCTTACGCGAGCTCGGGCTTGCGCTCCGGTTTGTGAGGTAAATGAGCGGCCATGTGATGTGTTTCGATTAGTGCGAGAAAGATGTGAAATGGATGCTGAGTAGATGCAACGGAGGCTTGCCTCCAGCGAAAATACGTTTTGGTTGCACCAGCAACTAAAGCAAAGTTCTGACCATGTTTATAATGAGAATAATGAGTGAATAATCACCATCAGTGAGCGCAGGAACACATTGAAGACATCTACAGTGGATTCATTCATTTTCCTCCACAAAAAACATGTAGACCTAGCCTAATCTCTGTGAGTAAAGGTTTTTCAAATGATAACTATATATCCATTAAGGCTTAAATGCATAATGTGGACAGAGTATTTACGCTAATGTTGGCATTATTCTTTTATTAAACGTCAGCTGATATGTGGAGAAGCAAACCCGGCGGAGCCTTTATCTTAATTTCGTTATTGCCAAATACCCATCTTAATTTATTGGTGCGTTGGTTATAGGCTAAATGAGTCTATGTCTATTTAGAGAGCTGAGATGTTACGATGTTAGAGGACTTATTTTATTTATTTATTCCAACTTCCAAGTGGCCTAGTCTACGTTAGTTATTAATAAATTATGTTAAAACATGTATAAATGACACATTGTTGACAAAAGGCAAAAGAGCTGTGTGTGTATGCGCACATCTGAATGTCGGGCTGCGCTTCACACGGGTTCGGGCTTTTAAAAAGCTTGTCAATCAAAATGTACTTCTTGGGCTCGGGCCGAAACCTGTCGAGCTCGGGTCCTGTCAGGCCTAACTTTAAGGCACGATTACAGCTCTAATGCCAATAAATAATAAATATTGCTGACGTGTGCGTTTCCAAGCTTACATTCGTCCGATATGTGGCGTTGAAAAAGGAAACGTCTTTTTTTTAGACATGGAAAATCGATTTTACTATCGATTCAATGAACACTTATGTCTTAAAAATCGAAAATGCTTTTCACACAAAAGTGACAGCCCTATATCCGCATAGCATTTATCTAGATACCTTGCAAATGTCTTTCGGTCCTGCAAGGGTACAGAGCTGTCCGTCACGGGTATCATCGTAAGCAAGTCTCTAAATGACTGCGACTCCACAGTCGACAAGGGCAGCATTTCCTCCACCACTCACGCTGCTACAGCTCTTCACCTGTCCAGAAGTTACCTACCCTCCCGATCTTGAACAAAAATCTCCATCCACTTTAAGAGCACGAGTTCTCCAGTAATTCATTAAAGTGCATGCTCAATAACTGACGCAGCCGCCCCAAAACATGATTAGAAATGCATTTTAATTTATTTACTTTAATATTTTTTTTTACCAATACATTTGTAACGCAAGTAACTTAATTTTATTGACATCAGTAACTGTAATCAAATAACATTAATTTTAAATGTAATGAGTTACATTACTGCTTTGTCACGAAAAGTAATTAGAATACAGTAACGCGTTATACCCAACTCTGGTTACTGTTGATGTCACTTCCATCTGATGTTGTCCGTAAAGCACACAGAAGCAGAGCACAAATCAGTAGTTTGATTTGCCTAGAATTAAGGTGGATTTAAGATTTTAACAGTAGGGAAAATTGAGCAAAGACATTCCTCTTAATAACTGTAAGGGAAACAGGTCAATAATAATGTAAGGGAAACAGGTCAAGTTCAGTAGTCGCTGAAGTGACGTCTTGGGAAGCCCGTGGTTGTTGGGCGTTGGCTGAAGATGGAGGTGTGTGGCTGGTTGAAGTTGAAAGTTTCAGCTTTTAGCTTTGCTTCTTAGCATTAGCTTTTAGCCTTGCTGTTTGTCATCACTGTTCTTTGAGTGCGGTTGCAGTGTGCTTCAGCCTGCACGCCTGCGGCTACTTAGTCACGATGAGAAGAAACCCAACTTAGTCTCGTCAAACTTTATTTCTTTTCTTTTCCGTTTGAGAGTTTCGTGTTCTGAGTTAAGTTTGTAACGTCGAGTCTCAGACGCCTGACCTCTGGTGCCCGTTTCAACTGAGCTGAACCAGACACTTACTGAAGTGCAGAGGATGGATTCAATGATGGTGGAGTAGAACTGTTTCAGCATCTCCTGTGGCAGGTTAAACTTCCTCAGCTGGCGAAGGAAGTACAACCTCTACTGGGCCTTTTTCACAATGGAGTCAATGTGAATTTCCCACTTCAGGTCCTGAGAGATAGTGGGGCCCAGGAACCTGAATGACTCCACTGCAGTCACAGTGCTGTTCATGGTAGTGAGTGGGGGAAGTGCAGGGGGGTTTCTCCTGAAGTCCACAGTCATCTCCACCGTTTTGATGGTGTTAAGCTCCAGGTTGTTGAGAGTGCAGCACCAGACAGCCATCTTTTTATCCTCATGAGTACATGAGTGCTGTCCCACACCCTCTCGCTACTGCGAATCCAGTCGTCGACTGCAGGTACTAGTGATGGTTCACCTGACCACGGGAACATGGGGGTTGGTATCCTAGCTTGCATTGGAATGGTGTAAGACCAGCGGATGAATGCCTCAATGAGTTGTGTGTACTCTGCCCATGGAAGGAACTCTGAGCACCGATGCTGTTCACGTCCACAGTATGACCTGAGGTATCTGCCAATCTCCTGATTCAGCCTCTCCACTTGCCCGCTCGATTGTGGGTGGTAACCTGAAGTTAAACTGACATTAATGTCCAATTGTTTACAGAGTGAACTGGGTTTCACGGCCTGAAACAATGTCTTTGGGGATACCGTAAATCCTGAAGACATTGTGGAACATTGCTTGAACAGTATCCGTAGCTGTGGGAAGACCTTTCAGAGGTATGAGTCTACAAGCCTTGGAGAAGCAGTCAATAATTACTAGGATTGAGGTAAATCCGTCAGATGGGGGTAGATCGGTGACAAAGTCTACTGATAGGTGTGACCAAGGTCGTTGGGGTATGGGCAATGGTTGTAACAGACTAGATGGAAGTTCTTTGGGGGTTTTTGACTGTGCACACACAAAACATGACTTGACGTAATTTGTTACATCTTTAATCATAGCTGGTCACCAGTTACTGCCAGGACGGTAGGTAGGAACCTGGTAAAAAACAAGGACCAGCAAGCCTGGCGTGGATTTAGTCTTTAAGCACTCTTGATGTATTCAAGGTTCTTATGATCAGTGATTACCTGGAAGGGGTGTGTGGAACCCTTCAACCAGTGCCTCCATTCGTCAATGGCCGCCTTCATAGCCAGTAGCTCCTTGTTTCCGACATCATAATTATGCTCAGCATCCATGAGTTTTCTAGAAAAGTAAGCACAGGGAAAAAGCTTGCCTGGTTGGGAGAGCACTGCACCTATTCCGCAGTCGGATGCATCAACCTCCAGAACGAATGGCAAGTTGGGATCAGGGTGTTTTAAGATTGGTGCAGTGGTAAAGCTGTGCTTGAGGTTAGTGAATGCTTGTATAGCTCGGTCAGTCCATTTCAACTTTGACGGTTTACCCTTCAATAGTGATGTCAGAGGTGCTGCTGTTATGCTATAGTTCCGTATAAAGCGTCAGTAGAAATTGGCAAATCCCAGAAAGCGTTGAAGCTCCTTGACTGTGGTGGGTTGTGGCCATTCGGTGACTGCCGTGATCTTAGATTTGTCCATTTCCACACCTTGATGGGTGACGTTGCAGCCTAGGAAAGATGTTCGTTGCACATGGAATTCACATTTTTCGGCCTTTACATAGTTGATTCTCTAACAGCCTGGTAAGTACCGTTCTGACATGGCCTTTGTGTTCCTCTTCAGACTTGGAATAGATCAATATATCATCTATATAAGCCACCACAAATTTGTTCAAAACGTCTCTGAAGATTTCATTAATGAAAGATTGGAATATCGCAGGTGCATTGGCCAGCCCATACGGCATAACCTGGTATTCATAGTGCCCCCTAGTGGTCAGAAAGGCAGTCTTCCATTCATCACCTTCCTTGATTGTAATGAGGTTATATGCACTTCTCAAATCTAGTTTGGTGTAAATTTTAGCTTCTCTGAGCTGTTCCAGTGCTGCAGGAACTAGTGGTAGTGTATAACAAATTCGACTGTGACATTGTTCAAACCTCGATAATCGATGCATGGGCATAGTCCTCCATCCCTCTTCTCCATGAAGAAAAAATCCTGCTTCAGCTGGGGAAGTGGATGGATGGATGAAACCAGAGCTGAGAGCTTCCTCAATGTATGCTTCCATAGTTTGACTTTCTGGACGTGACAGTGGATAGACTTTACTTTTAGGTGGCATGGCATTTGGTAAGAGATCAATGGCGCAATCCCAAGGACAATGAGGTGGCAGTTGAGTGGCTTTGGTTTTGCTGAATACTTCTTGAAGGTCTCGATAATGGGATGGTATGGTGACGGGCTTGCACTCTGGACTTTCGATGCTGGTAGTGAGACAAGGCTTAGAAATGACGTTATTTAGACATTCAGAAAAACAGAATTGTGACCAATGTTTGATCTCACCACTCTGCCAAGAGATGACTGGGTCGTGAACAGATAACCAGGGGTATCCAAGGATGATTTCATGGCATGGAGAGCCAATGACAGAGAATGTGATGGTTTCTCGGTAAAATAAGCCTACTTGCATCTTCATGGGTTGAGTTTGTTGAGTTATGCCACTTCCAAAGGGTTTGTTGTTTACAGCGTTCACCTTGATAGGAGGATCACATTGTAGTACGGGAATGTTTAATGTTGTAACGAGGTCTTGCTGAATGAGGTTTAATGCTGAGCCAGAGTCAATCAGCACTGTGAATTCAAACGAGTCATTTTCAGTAGTAATCTCGACAATGGTAGTGAGAGATTTAGCGTTGGTAATGGAGATGTGATCACTCACCTGGCTGTTTTCAGCAAAGTCTCTCCGGGCCTTGAGTGGACACAATGTGTTGCGGTGGCCTGCACTACCGCAGTAGAAACATAAATTCCGAATGACTCCTCTCGATCTCTCTTCAGATGACAGCTTTGTAACTCCTAGTTGCATGGGCTCGGGACTGGCATGATCATTGGCATGGCATGATTCAGAAAACTAGGTAACTCGAGGGATATGCATGACGCTTGTTGACTTGCTTTGAGGGCAATGAGTACGCATGAGATTATTGATCTTGATGGCTATTGAGACATAATCAGAAAAGGAATGATCCTCACCCTTACAAGCAACCTCTGCCTGTAACTCCATATTCAAACTGTGACGAAACATGGCCTTCAGTGACACGTTGGTCGTTCCAACCACTCTGAGCAGCAATCGTTCTAAACTCAATAGCATGTTCAGCGGCAGATTTGCGGCCTTGAGCTAGTTGCATCAAATGAGTGGAAACATCCTTACCCCCTGCCGGGTATTCAAACACATCTCTGAGTTGTTTTACGAAATATGGATAGGATGTTTGAAACAGACGGTCAGTTTCCCAAACTGCTGCGGCCCACTTGCTTTGCCCGTTAACAATGACATGAGGAAAGCACACTTCTTATCATCAGAGTCAAAGCTACTCCCTTGATATATGAAAAAGATCTCAACTTGGCAAATGAAACCTTTACATTGCTCAGCAGAACCGTTGAATTTTTCAGGAAGTGCAAAGTTTACCTTCATGGGCATAGGTGGTGGCAGCAATCGTAGATACTGAGTGAGGTAGTCATTAGCCACTTGATAGTCATTAGCCAGTTGATCACGTTACTCTTTGAGAACGTCGCTTTGATAAGCAAACCCGGCCTGTAGATTCGTAACTTCTGCTTGATTCTTTGGTGGCAACGTATTATGTAAGGATGCTGAGGCAGCATTAGGATCCATGTGCAGTGTTTTAATGAAATCCACAGCAAACAAAACAGCAGGCAGTAAATCATAAACCTGAAACAATCTTTATGAGCCCAGTCAATTCACTACCAATATTCCAGAACTTCATCACGTCCCAGCAGATCTTCCAGAGCTTCATCAGACCACAACAGATTTTCTAGAGCCCATTCACGTCTCTGCAGGCCTTCCAGAGCCCCTTCACATCTCTGAAGGCCTTCCAGAGCATCTTCACATGTCCGCAGGCCTTCCAGAGCCTGTTCACGTCTCCGCAGGCCTTCCAGAGCACCTTCACGTCTTCGCAGGCCTTCCAGAGCACCTTCACATATTCGCAGGCCTTCTAGAGCACCTTCAAGTCTCCGCAGGCTTTTCTGAGTCCCCTGAACTTTCTGATCTGCCCTGGCCCCCTGAACAGTCTGATCCACATTGCCTGCCCCTTTACTGTCTGATTCACACTGGCCCCCTGAACTATCTAATCCACCCTGGCTACCTCCTAAGCCATCACTTCCTGCCCCTGTTTCACTCTATGGACCTTGCCCCCCATCCCTTGCCCTGATCCTCCACCATTCCACCTCCCTCCTGGACTCTTTGGTTTGTTTTTGTTGTTTTGTTTTCAGGGGAGCATTTGGAAGCTGCTACTTGGGGGGTTTGGGGTAGTGTTACAGTGTCTGGTTTGTGTATCCCTCATGTTTCTTGTTTTGGACTGCTTACCTGGATTTTGACCTTTGCCTGGCTGGATAAACGCTGCTATTGGATTTTCCTGTTTGTGTGTGTCCGTGACAATTATCTAAAAAAAATTAATAAATAAACAAAAACAACCTTGATTATTTAACGGGATAGTTCACCCGAAAATGAATTTTTTGTTATTGTTTACTCAGCCTTATGTTGTTCCAAACCTGTATGACTTCCTTTTCCATTATGTTTGAAGAATGTTGGTAATTAAATAGTTAAAAAAAGTTGCTAGTAGCCATTGCTTTCCGCAAAATGGGGGGAAAAATTAAGTCAATGGCTACTAGCAACTGTTATCAACTTTCATCATCTTTGATTTTGACATTGCTCATGATCTGCGTGAATTATAGAAACATTTTTTGTCTCTCTTTTTCTGTTACTGTAGTTGCTGCTTTATCTTTGTGTTTGGTATTCTGATAAACAAAGGTGAGCACCAAAATAAATTGCATTTGAGACTTAAATTAATACCACATGTATTAAAGGGGGGGTGAAATGCCCATTTTCACTCAATATCCTGTTAATCTTGAGTACCTATAGAGTAGTACTGCATCCTTCATAACTCCAAAAAGTCTTTAGTTTTATTATATTCATAAGAGAAAGATAGTCTGTACCATTTTTTCCCGGAAAAACACGACCGGCTGGAGGTGTGACGTGTGGGCGGAGCTAAAGAATCACGAGAGCCAGTAGGCTTTTGCGTTGAGAGCGTTTGGAAGCTGTGACATTACCGTGAGGACAAAACCAACCAAAACAAACCATGGCTAACAGTCAGATTCAGCATATATTTATGATCCAGAATCAGATCCAGAGGCTGAAATTTAACAAGAGCAGCATCAGCAACGACGTCTCTATGTGGTATGTACTGAAACTGTATATATTTGCTTAGGGGTTTTGGAAAATGACTAAGTTCCACTTACAAAGTGCAGTTTGATGACAACATCGCATGTTGTTTACTTGAAGTGCTTACGCGCCGATAGCTAAGTTAACAACACAGAGATATTTGAAGCAGTTTTACTCGTGCAGTTTGATGACAACATCACATGTTGTTTACTTGATGTGCTTACGCGCCGATAGCTAAGTTAACAACACAGAGATATTTGAAGCAGTTTTACTCACCGCATGCGGTTCCAACACACGATCGTGACCCTTTTTCGTTGGGACTGCATTATCCTTAAGAAATAAACAATGTGCAAATCCGGCGTCAAACTGGGCCTTGTGTGTAAAACAAGCATCTTCGAAATGCAGGGGAACAAACACAAACACTTGCACAACTCCGTTGATGCTATGTAAAAATAAACTCCATCCACTGGTCCCTTAATGCTGTTTCTCTTTTGGTAATCTGTGCAGGGTTGTCTTGCCCTGGCAACCAAAAACAAACTCCTTTTGTGACATTTCGCAATGCTGTCGCTCTGATCAGTGAATGTCTGTTGTCCTCTCAGTGCTCTGCTATACGGGAGCGCGCGCTCTTCCAGCAGATGTGCCCTTAGGACCCATATAAGGAAATTCCGCTCCATCTAACGTCACACAGAGCCATACTCGGAAAAAAAACCGGAAGGAGTATTTTTGGAACAGAAATACTCCTTCAAACGTACAACTTAATTTTTGAAACTTTGTCCATGTTTAGCATGGGAATCCAACTCTTTAACAGTGTAAAAAACTCAGTATGCATGAAATAGCATTTCACCCCCCCTGTAATGTAAGATTATGTCTTTACAAAGATTCTGTGATTTCAGTATCTCTGCAGGTCACAGTAGAGGCTGTTATCGGTGGTTCTGTTGAACATTGTTCACACCACTGACATTGGGCAAAGAACAATCTACATTGGGCAAAGGATTCACCGCTTGGTGTAGGGCTATACTTTCACTTTCTGTATCACCGTCATCTTCCTAATGCAGATATTCCCCTTCAGAATCAGGGTCCGCGAATAGAAGTCCCAACACTTAATTGCGAGTTCATTAAAGCTTTATTGATGCCATTAGATAATAATAATAATAATAAAAATATTCTAATGCCAATACTCGCTGACGTTGACAAT